>NC_071269.1:15920574-15983074 GCF_023375685.1 Ictalurus furcatus | reverse complement strand
GATGTGATACGGTCACCCCTGCCCTGTGGAGGGTGATGTCACTGACTGCTGTTTTGGAGATTTTCTTCGCTCTCATAATGTTTCTGTCATTATTTACCTTGGCCAACTTGTTCGACATCTGTGGCTGTGGTCTGGTTATTCTGATCTATAATCTCAGTCATCTTCTGATCTCAAACCTAAATTTCTTTAGTGTATAGCAATAACAAAAGAACTGCCCGTGCTGTTCCAATACTTTTGGCAGGGACAAGTGGATGTCAGACTGGTCGACAGCATTATCAGCCGTACAACAAGCAACTGCATCATCAAAACATTTTACGTGATTTCACTTTTTGTGAAAGTCCATGCAAATTATTATTTTTTTAATTCTCACTCATCTACATTGCATTATGGGATTGAGTTGACAGTACAGGGTGCTGTGATCTGCATAATGACATAAAGATCACGAGTCTTGGTAAATGATGTAAAGGATATGGTTCAGATATTAAGTGTGCATGCTCAGCATGCCATTTCTGTTTCATTGTGAACGGGAAATATTTTTCACAAAATATTTTTCATTAAAACATCATTTTCAAATGGATCTATCTTAGCATACATCAGATCTTGTACTCTTAAACTATAGTCTTCAATGTGTTATGCCTTGACTTGGCTACTGCTTTCATTAAGGAACAAATTTCTTCTTTTTTTATATATAGAAATTGAAACTTTTGACTTTTGGATCCTATCTGTTGTGTTTTGGTGTCAGGAAGAATGTATATATTGGCTCTGTCTGTTTATAGAACCTATTTTTGAGGGCATGATGCATAATAAAGTACTCCCTCTCCTCACCTGACCCCACAGGAGCTCTCCAACTCCAACAAAGAGGCACCACAGCCACTGCTCCATGTTGAGAGGGGCACAGCTAAAGGGCTTTCCCCCAAACTGCACTATAATGATCTGCAAAGTGAACACACACAAATCACAGGTCACACATGACAAAGCCTTCTACTAACTTTACCCTACATATATCACAATCAAGGCACAATCAGCACCAGTAACACTACACTTTCATTCTTAATTGCTTTAAAGGTACTAAGTGTGGGACCTGCACGCCGAAGGTGCCCAGCACGATGCTGCAAAAGATGGGGTTGCCAAAGATGCCATCAAACACATTCCTCTCTCCATGAATCTTGCGAGCATTGATCTCATTGAAGAGCTGCATGAGGACGAAGGTGTTGAAGATGATTGTGTAGTGCTCGGATGGAGGCGAGTGCAGTGGAGCATTGCGCCCGCTGTCGATGTTAAAGATCTTTTCCCCTGTGCAGAATGAGAGAGGCACAGGAGATGGGGATCAAAACTGGGTCAAAAACTAGAAACCAGAGATCTACTGCATGTGTAGATTAAAATGACCCTTTTTAGATTTGAAAATAAAAGTGGAACAATACATAAAATGTCGGCATAAACTGTCAATGCTCTGCTCAGTTTCAATAATTATAATAAATAAAATATTTTCAAATCACATTCATGATACAGAGAATATTACACAGATTACCATGTGTTAAAAACTAAAAAGATTACCCCAAAAAAAGTAATTTAAGTCCTTGTCACATTCTCCTCCCCCTGCATCTCCCATGTATGTTAGTATCTGTTGACCTGTGGTTGTTTGACCTTCTGTAATTCAATCTTATATTCACACTTTTCACACTTAGGTTTTAGCTTGTATATTTTCATAAATATTGTTTCCATTCCTAATAACTGAGAGAATAGTAAGATAAATGTCATTTTAAAATAAAATTATACTGTGTTGATTATTCCACACTCATCTGTAAACTTATATCTTACCAACAAACAACAGAGTGAAGATGATAACAAGCTGATAGACGCCATGCCCCAGGATGTTCTTCATCATGGTGAGGGAGATGAGGGGGTTGTTACGGCCGTAGGGTTTTCTCAATAGCAAGGCTTCAGTGGGCGGCTCAGTGGCCAGGGCAAGCGACGCAAATGTGTCCATAATCAAGTTCACCCATAGCATCTGCACCGCTTTCAGTGGAGAGTCCTGCATAAACACACACAAACACATGGTAACAGTGATGTTCATAAATGAATGCAATTTTCTGCATTGGAGTTCCAATGTTCATTATAGGAGGTGTAGGAGAAAGTTTAATGCACAATACCAACAACCTCCAGCAGGGGGACCAGCACACAGGCTAATTGGAGCATGCCTTTCCCACAATCCCCTGCCTGCCAGAGAGGTGCAATGCAGTAGGTTCTACTAACCTGATACAGAGCTAAATACTGATCTAGCGCAAGCTCTCCACTCTAGACAGAAACACACACTTACCACAGCAATGCAGTCAATGGCTTCTAAATGTTAGTCTGTAAAGGATGTGCAAAGTTTTTTGCATGTGTATGTTTGTGCATGTGTATAAAGTGTGTGCAGTATGATTGTGTATTACCTGTGTAATACAGGCTCCAGTGAAGGCCACTATGACGGCCACCACGTTGACAGTAAGCTGAAACTGCAGGAATTTTGAGATGCTGTCATAGACATTCCGCCCCCACATGACTGCCTTCACAATGCTACTGAAATTATCATCAGTCAGGATGATATCCGAAGCCTCTTTAGCTACATCAGTCCCAGCTATGCCCTGAGAAAGAGAGTGAAAAAGAGAGTCAGAAAGAGACAATGGGAGGGAGAGAGAGAGAGAGACAGAGCGAAAGACACAGAACACAGAAAGAGAATAATACTTTTGCCATAAAGCAAATTTTCTACAAGTTGGACAAATTTGGACATTTTGTGCAACAAATAACAAAACAACAAATATATAAACATTTTTGCTACATTCATTATTAGGAATGCATCGATACCTTTTTCCCCCCACACTGAGTATGAGTACATATTTTTGGTACTCGTCAATACTGATACCTACTTCATGAGTAACCTACTCAGTATTAAGCAGTTGGGGTGTCATGGAACATTATATTAAGCTCTGAGTGTGCAGAGCAGTACCAATGAGTGTGGTCATTAAAAATGAGCTGAAAGTTTCTCTGCATGCTCACATCACTGCTCCATGCTCACAAATACATTTGTATGTGGCACCTCCCAGCTGACAAAAAAGGTCCCCAGGACGTCCCTTAAATGGATTCTACAAACGACCCATGATCATCCATGTGTAGGGTCCCCTTGACATCCTACAGACGTTCAAGGGGACGTTCAGAGGACGTCTAGCGACCATTCGGGACGCTTAGGGGACTTTCACTGAAATGAACACATTCAGTAGTGTTATGATTTGATATTCTCTGACGTCCTCGGAACATCCGCCAGCGTACATTATAAACCGGACCAAATGCGGACCTAAGTGGACGTTCACAACGTCCAGGGATGTCCCCTGTTTGCTGGGCTTGCACTCATTTATAATGACCACGCTTGCAGATACTGCTCTGCACACTCAGGTCAGCCGCCCTCATGCTCTCTATTAAAGATACTGTTTAAATGCCATAAGATGTTCTTCAGGTTCCTTGTATTATCAGGTTACTTGTATTATAGGACGATGCTGTAGTACCACTTCTTGATATTTTGACAGAGCACAGTTTGCACTCTGCTTTGGTTATTTTGCCATTATAAATCATGAAGTGACTGTTCAGGTCACTGTAATTTTTTGTCACCTCTTAATTAGTGCGACAACATACACTAGCCTTATGTCACCTAGTATCATGCGGTATCGGATAATACTATCAGGGCATTTTTTTACAAGTACGAGTATGAGGAAATGAGCATGGTAACCAGCCAATGCCTCATACCAGTATCGATACTGATGTATCTCTATTCAATGTCATGGACTGCAACACAAGCACTACAGTGCAAAGTCCTTACAAGCAGTTGCCCAAAAACAACTGTCATGACTATAAATAAAAACAGAATGCTTACAGTATACAAGTTGGTTGTCATATTGGGTAACAACAATATGAATTACTTGTTGCCAGACACTGGACTTAAAGTGTATATGTACAGAAAAAGAAAAGAAAAGAACCGAAAAAAAAAACCAAACAAAAAAAAACCAAACAAGGAAAAATAGCAGAGAGAAGTAATTTTGGTGCACTAGGGCCTGCTGGGAGATCATTAACACAGTACAGTAGTAGACATGGATTTTCTCTGGTATAATTAGTCACAAAACACAGAGGACTCTCTTTAAAAAGAGCAGTGAGAGATAAATACTTTAAATGATGGCTAGACAAAAAGAAGACTGGAAGGTTAGATAGATAAAAACTGTAAAATATTTGCACTCACCATGGCAAAGCCGACATCAGCTTTCTTAAGAGCTGGTCCATCATTGGTCCCATCACCAGTCACGGCCACCACCTGCCTCTGCTCCAACACAGTGCTGTCAATGATGCCTGCAGATTGTCAGCAAAGCTTAACCACTGAGCCTGAGTACCCCCTCTATACGATATCTAACTCATAGTATAGCTCGATGAAACACATATTTTACCACAAGTTAGTGATGCGTAACTGAAATAGCATATACGGCTGTGCAAAATGAAGTTGTTTTTACTGAGAATGAATGAAGCAACCTTCTAACCTTTAACCAGAGTGTGTTTGTCAGTGGGTGAGGAACGGGCCAGGACTCTCAGTTTGGGCCAGATCTTATCAATCCTCTCCTGCTCAATCTGAAACATGCAATCCACCAGAGCAATAAGGATCACTTTAGTATTAACATAATGTCATTGTATGATAGACTATGGAAGGGGTATATAACCAAATATCACTTTTTTTTATATCACTGTATCTGGGTATTACTAGGAAATATAATGTTCTCTAATTTTAGGCTCACATGTATTTCTTTTTACAGTAGGATACCATTTAAATACATGCACACTTTGTGATAAAATGTACAGTATAACTATTTACAAAATCCTTATCATGGTATACCACTAGTATATTATTACATGCATAGTCAATACCAGAGAAAACAACAAAACAGTATCCTGTAAAAAAATCAAAAACTATAACAAATTCCACAGACCTTCTTAGTACATATATTTCATGAGCATAATCAAACACATTATTTAAATGCATACAATAATATTCTTTACTGAAACCACATAATTTTTTATGAACTTTCCCTTGAGAGAACACATTAAATCGAAGCTGACATTATTTATTGTTTACTTGTTTAATTGTTTTTGATTTATTGAGGTTTGGATTAAACCCATTAAATTCATTAGACCAGTCAAAAAGGCTAAAAATTATAAGATGATAAGATGATAAAAATGATAATCATAAGAACACAATAATAAATAAAGATAATAACTAATGTAATGAAATTTTAAAAACTTTAGAGACACCCTGGCCATGCTCCAGGACCCATGGGGGGGCCCCCAGACTCCAATTTGATCTACCGCTTTAATGTATAAAAACGATTCACCTCTCCTTTCTCATTCCTGATTCGTCGATTGAATTCCTTGCCCTCCAGACACAAGAAGTCATCGCCAGGTTGGATGATGCCACATTTGGCGGCGATGGCACGTGCCGTGTTGATATTGTCACCAGTGACCATGCGCACAGTGATACCTGCTCTCTGGCATTTCCGGATGGCCTCAGGGACCTTCAGTGGGAGAAAAAAAACAGATGAACACACATGACATTGTTCCTACGGATTTACAAGTTAGTCTAATTACATACAAGTCAGAATTGTGACACTGTAAAAAACACTACACAAATAAATTACTATTCAGAGCTTTCTGGACATATGTCTGCTAATTAATGTTGATGGACTGTGGTAATTATGATCGATTCACATGAGATAAAAAATCCATGTATAAATCACAGACATGGGAGTGTCTTCACAGTGTATACATGGCTGTCACATTAAATACCACATTAACCTAATTTTAATACAAAAGCATTGTTTTGATTTTTATTATATCTGCTTGTTTTAGGGCTTGTGGCCATGCGAGCTGCATTTGACCATTAGTATAGCAAATGCATCTCAAAAAAAATTTGAATATCATGGAAAAGTTCATTTTTTTCCGTAATTTAATTCAAAAAGTGGAACTTTCATATATTCTAGATTCATTACACATAAAGTGAAATATTTCAAGCTTTTTTGTTTTAATCTTGATGATTACAGCTTACAGCTCATGGAAATCAAAAATCCAGTATCTCAAAATATTAGAATAAAGAATTTATAATACAGAAATGTCGACCTTCTGAACAGTATGTTAATTTATGCATATGCGTCTTACCTGGACTAAGGAGAAAAAGAACTGAACAGTTTGTCAGTGGTCCAAAGTCCTCTTTTCAGATGAAAGTAAATTTTGCATTTCATTTGGAAATCGAGAGAGTCCCAGAGGTACTCTGGTAATAATTACACTACCCCACCTCCCAATGTAAAGCTAGTCCAATCCAAATATGGATTAACACTGCTAATTCCAAAACCCCAGCTTTATTTACTCTTTGCATACCTCAGGCCTCACAGGATCCTCAATCCCAACTACAGAAATGCATGTGAGGTCAGCAACAATATCAGCCTCATTGTCCCAGTCAGGTTCAGGCTCGCCAGGGAGGTCACGGTAGGCAATACAGATGGTGCGCAGGCCCTCACATGCCATTGGCTCGATCACTTTCTTCACCATCTCATCTCGGTCCCTTGGCCTAAAATTCCGCACCTCACCCCCTGCACCTATAATGGATGAACACCTGGAGAATAAAACACAAAGGAGATAAGTAAGCACATTACCAGTAAAAAGAGGTCATTACAGCTTTGACCCACACAATATAATGATAATGAGTCTTTATTGGTCACATATACAGTAGAACACAGTGAAATTGTTTTCTTCGCATACCTCAGCCTGTCAGGAAGCTGAGGTCAGAGTGCAGGGTTAGCCATGATACGGCACCCCTGGAGCAGAGAGGGTTAAGGGCCTTGCTCAAGGGCCCAACAGTGGCAGCTTGGCAGTGCTGGGGCTTGAACCCCCAACCTTCCAATCAGTAACCCAGAGCCTTAACCACTAAGCCACCACTGCCCATATTTAAAGATACACAATTGAAAATGGGCAAATAATATGGTGTAAAACTATTCAATCAGCCATCAGTAGCAGAAAAAATTCCATGCATGGTGGTGTAACATTATGTATTATATTTTTAGATAAATTTTATATCAGTTATATAAAATTTATCTAAAAAAGAGTGACATTGCAATGTGACAATAAGAGGGACAATCCAGAAGGACTCACTTTTTCAGGAGAATTTCAGAGGCTCCTTTGCTGTAGAGACGGAAGGTACCATCTGGAAGCTTCACCACGGTGCTCATGGATTTACGGACAGAATTAAAGGTGTAGACCTTGTAGATCTTCTCCTCTGGGATCTGTTCACGGACGGGTGCATAGTCTTGCTTCAGGTCCAGCACAAAGCCCAGCAAGCCACATTCAGTCTTATTCCCCACCTGCTTAGGCAGGCCACCTTCCACATCAGGGGGCTAGAGGAAAGAAGAAGAAGAAGACAGAAGAAGTTTATGTGCAGATCCAGGTGTTTTTAATAATCTTGTTTTACTGTGTTCTATGCTTTTTGTGATACTGTCCTGTATTTGTATATTGATTGCAGCTCCCTTCTGGTTATTTGTTCTGCTATGATTTTACACTTTATGTACTTTTTAAATGGGTATGTACTCTTGTAACTTTTGCAAATTCTATTGCAGTGCTGAATGTCACTATCCAATATAACCAACAGACATAATATGGAAACAGGTAAGTGCATGTCTTTGTTGTTTGTAATGAAAGCTGAACATTTTTCAAAATAAATGTTTAAAATGATCATCATTTTTACCATCTAGTTTGTGTAAATACATGAAACATCATTCATATTTTTTTTAAATAATTGTAAGCACCAGCTGGGTTGGCCAGGACTACTCAAAAGTCACATTAGTCATGTGGTTGATGACAGCAAGTGCCAACAATATGAGCTAC
This sequence comes from Ictalurus furcatus, assembly GCF_023375685.1. Lineage (NCBI taxonomy): Eukaryota > Metazoa > Chordata > Actinopteri > Siluriformes > Ictaluridae > Ictalurus > Ictalurus furcatus. Next base: position 15,975,133 of record NC_071269.1, on the reverse strand, counting down.
AGCAGCAAATGTCAGATTGTGTCTGACTCAATGTTTGCAACCAAGTTTAGAGAATCTTTGGATGCTTTATAATGATCACAATTCCATATGGAGACACATCCTCTGCTGTGCATGCTCTTACAATGATCTTGGAGGTATAGGCGCTGTTGATCGAAATGGCATTGACAATCATTTCCAGAGTGTTGGAGCTGAGCTGATTGGGTTCTGGGATCTCACGGAAGTGCTGGTCATTCACATAGGCCTGCACCACAGTCATGCGGTTGGTAGTCAGAGTGCCAGTCTTGTCTGAGCAGATGGCAGTGGCATTGCCCATTGTTTCACAGGCATCCAAATGGCGTACCAGGTTATTGTCCTTCATCATTTTCTGTGAGGACATAAGACACGATAGCAGGTAAGATAGGGGTTTGTTGAGTTTTGTAATGGACTGTGAACATTAACACTAGAGCATCATACGAATATTATTTGCATTATTTGCGAATTTAGTTGCATATAATTTCAAATTTAGAACAACAAGATAAGAACATATCTCTGCATATTTGAATTGCCTAATGCAATGGGCAGACTCTGTAATAAGTCATATTCCGTTATTGCATGCACACTTACAGACAAGGTGTTCTAGTTTACCTTACCTTCACTGAGTAAGCTAGAGAGATGGTGACAGCGAGAGGGAGACCCTCAGGCACAGCCACCACCAACACGGTAACTCCAATGATGAAGAACTTGACAAAGTACTGTACATAAATTGGTGTGCACTCAGGGAGCCAGCTCCGCCCTTCTACCACGAATGTCTCAATCACGAAGTAGAGCACCAATATAATCACTGTGATAGCTGACATTACCAGACCTGGAGGGAAAACAACAGGCTGTTTGCAGGACTGCATGAGTTACAAAAAAACAATGGCATAATGACCCACTGTCACTATGATTGACAGGCATATAGAGATGACTCCTTGTGTTGATTGGTTGGATGTTGATGGTGCACATGATTTTTTTCCTTTCATTTTCAGAGTCTGGGGCATCACAGAGATCAGAGATGTCAGAGCAGATATTTAATTTACACCTGCAAGGAGCTATTCATATAAGAGAGAACTTCATCAACTACTGCATAAAGTGTGGCCTCAAACTTACTGACCCAGCCTTCAAGTAGTAGCTTTTAGTAAATTAGAGGTGGAATCACCAAACAAGCTCAGCTAGTCCTTCATTCTCTGTGGAGTGGTCACTCACCTGCTTTACCAATCTGCACAGCCAGTTTGGTAAGTTTGCCCTGTAGAACGGATTTCTCCTTCTTCGGCACATTGGTTTTCTTCTTCTCCCTTTCCTCCACTTCTCCACCTTCCGCGCTCTTCAGCGGCTGCATTTCCATGGCAACCGCTCCATCCTGCTTCTTGGCTGATGGGTGGGACAGAATTTGAGTGCTATTACATACAGACAACAAATCTGTCCTGGCACAGCTAGGAACTACTGCAAGCAATATGTACCACCAACATGAACCATTCGGATTACAATATACATAACAAAACACATCGCAGTGTGGACCTCTACTATGGGCTTGTACTACATATCGACATATGGCAAGAAAATGCAAGATGAATGCAGACACAATCACTGATGGTACAGTAAAAACACAGAACATCTACACTTGCAGGAGAAGTGTGTTATCCCTTTTGACCCCCACAGAGATGGCACATTTTATCAGTGTCTTCAGAATTCCCCTCCACACAGAATACATGGTAACAATGCCGCAAAGCACTGTAAAACACTGAACAAATAGGCTGGTGAAGTCCTGACTGTCATGTATGCATCTCTGTTAATGCAATTATATAACTCATACATGCCATTAACACATCTGAACAGTAATGATTCCCATTCCACAACACATTAGGTGACCCACTGGGTAAAAACTTTCCACTGCAATAAAATAATTAACCCCTCAGTGCCTCTCATTCATCTATTCTACTGTCTCTCTGGTACCTTTATTTTGATTGGTCTCCACTGTGGCCTCTGGCTGCTTGCCTGTGAGAGAGGGAGAGAGGGAGAGAGAGAGGGAGAGAGAGAACAGTAGAAAAGGAGAAGGTTGGAGGGAGATGGATAGAAGATAGAAAGAAAAAAGCAAAAGAGGAAAAGAAAGAGTAGAGAGTAACAGGCAAATAAAAAGTGACAGACAGAGACAGAATGAGAGACAGAGCACACAATGTTCTTGAGTGGAAGAAAACAAGAGAGCACAGAACTATGGAAACAGATGAACAAGCGCATACATATACATGCACCACATGCATATACACGTACATAAACATTCAACCAAATTAAATTAGCACTAAAATTATACATGGCTACCTCATTTGTTTTCACTGATTCAGTGTAACTTTTTTTTCTGTATTTTGTGGAGTGGGCCATGTTTCACTTAAGCACATATGTACAGTTTAACCTGTACTGTACATGCACCTGATGCCAGTATATTGCTCAGAAATTTTCTGTCTTTAGCAGTACATACCATTGGTGACGCTGCTCTGTTTGGCTTCAGTAGTAAGTGAGTAACTACTGTCTTCTGATTGGGGTGCGTGAGGGGGTAGGTGTTGGGTCATGTGGGTGTGGAGGAGGGATCGTGGAAGGTTTTGGGATTGGGTGGAGGTAAGAAACAAAAAAACATGTATTTATAATACTGTCAGACATGTGATGGTATGCCAGGGAGTGAGGAAATGAGTAGTCGTTGGATGTGGCTGGATAACAATTTTTTAGAGAGCATTTTTGAAGATTTATGCAAACTGAGAACAAATTATTGTAAGTCAGCTGTCTAGATACAATTTCTAGATACAATAGGTGAAATCTCTTTGAGAGACAATCAGTGAGATTGCAACTGAAGAGTCTTGCCTGCTCTCTTTCTCCTCCACAATCGTTTTTTCTGTTAAAGACTTTTTAAACAAATATATAATTCAGCACTTAGAATCCCTAACTCTCATGCAAACAACAATGTATTACCTCATGATAAATCGCTCCTACCAGCTAGGGCTGCACGTTTCTCAGGGTTTTTCTTTTTTTTTCCTTTCCTATTGTTTAGAATCGAGATCACAATTCCCACTCATGATTCATTGACCAGTTTTGTAAGGAACATAAGGAAATACTTATATCCATTAAATTCTTACATTTTGTAGCAGACCGTTGTAGCTACATTTTCGTAGCAGATCTGAATGACAGCTGTACTGCAATAGCATAAATCCTGAGCAAACCCCATAAAACTTTAATCGTATTAGGGTGCCAAGAGTGCAGTGTGTCCTCTTAAAGATATAAGGAAACCAGAAATATTAACAGCTGGTTAAATAATAAGTCGCTGCAGTGTTTAGATGCAAGCAACTCATAAGAAAGTCATATAAGAATAAGAAGACTGAGAAATCAGTCTTGATAAATGCATTTTATGCATCATGTATCAGTGGCATGTTTTGTGCAAAAAAAGTATGTTACAGAAAATAAGCAGTTGTGCTCTCTTTTATGCAATGGTTGGCTGAGATTAAATGCTGCACAATCAACATTGGTTTTAGCAGAATCTTTTGTGCAGTCTTTCTAGCGCTTCAGTCATATTTTCATTTACTCTATATTTGTTCAACTTTCAGGCTTTGGGTCAGGATTTTTCCTTGAATGAAAACAGGCTGCAGCTCTTTTGTAGCTTTGATACTGAAGCTAATAAATAAAATATCTGTTTACTAGCATGGTGCACTGATAAAACATTTCTATCCTGTAAGTCTTTTTCTTCCCAGTGACCACAATGCACTTCCATTGATCTGAAGAACGTTATTTCTCTTATATAAGACATTATTCATTTTCCACTCCTCCATACCGCTGGAGGTCATACTTAAATGTTTTCTTACTCTTTCAATTCAATTCTGTCACACCTCCTTTCTATTTCCTCTCTACGTGTACGAGAGTGTCAGGTAGGGCAAGACATCCTAAATAGAACTTCCATACAGCGTCTTTATTTTATTTTTCTTTTGCATTCATTGTGTGTGTGTGTGTGTGTTTGTGTGTGTGTGTGTGACTGTATGAGCATCTTTTACTTCACACCTACTGTACCTTTCTTCTCTTTCTTTTCCTCCTCTCCCTCTCCAGCCCCTAGCAGAGTGAAAATGATTCCAGTCTGAGAGTTTACTCCAACCGCTGTCACCAACATCCTCCCTGATCCCTCCATGACATGGGTGCCTGAGAGAAGAAAAGATGGCTTAATGAAGAAGAGATTTGCCTAGTTAAATAAAATCTGGTCTTGCATCAGTCTGCCCTACATGGCTAATGATTATCTACCCAATGACTTCATACATCTTCTTTAGGAAAATATCATTATGCTATTATTGAATAATGTCCTCAGCATGTCAGGAAAGCCTAATAAAGTGAATGGAGTTAGCAGTGGCAGGCCCTAAGAATAGCAACAGGCAGGAGAGGGAGGCCACACGCCAGAGATCACAGCAGGAACCAGAGACACACTGATTTGATTACAAACATCTGGATTCCTCTGCAGCCTCTCAGTCACATTGACACATGCTGTCAACAAGGTATACAAAAACAAATATACACACACATACTAACCAGAGAGAAGCATAGGGTCCTTGTCCACTGACTTGCGTACATGATCTGACTCTCCAGTTAGGGAGCTCTCATCAATCTTCAGATCATTGCCCTGAATCAGAATGCCGTCAGTAGGCAGCAGATCACCTGAATGCACAAAATAGGATGAATATTATCACATAATAACAGACACACACTATTCTCACAACTTCCTGGTGTATATTAGCTATATTGGTTCAGAAACCTATTAAGCTTACTCTTTCTATGAGTAGAGAGTCAACGGAGAGTAGGGACTGACCATATTTGACCTGGGCCATGTCGCCCACCACCATGTCAGCCACAGGGATCTGGATGACATTCCCGTTGCGCACCACAGCGAAGCGCTGCTCCTGCTCAATGCGGCTCTGCAGCCCGCGGAACTGCTTCTCCTTGCTCCAGTCGTTGAAGGCCGTCACCAGCACCACGCAGATGACTGAGAGTAAGATGGCGGCACCCTCAATCCAGCCCGCCTCAGCTTCACCTTCATCCTCCGCACCAGCTGCCACGTCCCCACAGGCTTCATGACAAGAGGTTAAAGGTCAACTAGAAGAAGCACACTCAAAAAAAATGTTTCATATTTTTTTAAATTTCCATTATTATTATAATGTATAATAATAACCTATTATATTATTATGACTACTTTCCATTAAAGTCTATTAATTGAAATATAGTAAAACGTGATTAGGATAATCTTATATAATTAGGTTGTTACAACATTATATTCAAAGATATGCAGACCATGCACTCTTGTTTCTCCCTCTCACCTTTTAATGAAAACCCTCCAACATTCCCTTCATCCAGCTCTCAATTTGTTTTCTCAATTTTTTGTATGAATATCACCCCTCTTACTCAGTTCTCAGAGATCTGTTGAATTTCTTATTTTCCCCCTTTTTCACTAGGCCCCTTTCTCACCGTCACTCTCCTCCCCTGGGGGCTGGTAGAAGGACAGGCCAAGAGAGATGATGGCTGCTATCTCCAAGATGATGAGGGTGACGTCCTGCAGTGCCTCCCACACCAGCTGCAAAAAGGTCTTGGGCTTCTTTGGGGGAATGAAGTTTTGTCCAAATGTCTGTGCTCTTTTCTCCAAGTCCACCGGGTTATCAGACAAACCTGATATGAGCAAAGCACACGTCAGAGGCTGCATATTACATTTATTCATATAGCAGATGCTTTTATACAAAGCAACTTACAAATGAGGAAGATATAAAGAGTTTTATCCAAAGCGACTTACAAATGAGGAAGATATAAAGAGTTAAACAGTTTCCAAAAATGATTTTACAACATAAGGCACTCCCTGAAAAGGTTCAAGTCATCAGCTGACCTTCTAAATCAAGGCTTTCATGTCAAAGCTTGAAAACCCATTGTATATCCTACACCTGTGCATTATGAATCACTTGGGAAAGTATTTTTTTGATTGAATAACACACTAGTGAGCAAGAAATGACTCAAAGCCAGAAATATAATCGCCAAATTCCCTGACACCTTTAGTGTCACCCTTTTGCTCTCTCATTTTCTTCCTCCACATCTTTAATAACACTGATGTAATAGTTCTCCACTATCTGTACTGTCTCCATCAAAACAGCCATGCAGTGAAAACGCAATAAAGAATAATGTAGAGTATTACAAATAATAGTATCTTCCAGATAGTGGTATATCTATAGTTATCCTATGTAATTGATTGTGGATATGAAATTGACTGACCAATTCAAGTCAGTGCTTTATGAGTGAATGATTATGAGTGAAAGATTATGAGTGAATGAAACCTTTTGCTGTGGATTGTTCCACATTTGCAGTCATCAGAAGCCTTCACAGCATCTAATACATTTCAGATTTAAATTATTCATTGTTTATTTCCCACGCATTGGCAGTGGAAGATTAAAGACCATTAAGTCACTGAAATGAACGGAGGGATGAACTGAATACCTACCAACAGCGAATATTAAATTACACATAATCACTAAGTCTGCTTTAATGTGCCCACTCTTGCTCTCTCATCTGAGTCTTTCAGGCTGCCTTTTTCTTTCTTTTTTTTTTCCCTTTCTTTCTTTCTTTCATTCTTTCATTCGTTTTTCATGCATGTCTGCAGTTTCCATGGCAATGAAGGCATCAAGCAAACCTCACACTTGCTCTTCAAGTTCCTGTCTTTGGGCACCTTTTCGCCTGGCTACAGATGATATCATTGCATCAGAGAGGCATAAGAATAGATTTCTGATTGGTCTGCTCTGATGGCAGCTCCACTGCAGACTCTGTCTAGAACACACTGCAAAGCTTCTGAGCTGCAATGGTTATCAGAGGCATGACCTAGCTCGAGAGCCAGTATTATCACTTTATTCACTGGAGCACTACTGGAATCAATTTTTGTGTGTATATATATGTGCCATTTACATAATGGCGAGGAGGGGCCAAGCCAGCCAGAAAAGACATTAAGTGGTTAAGGAAGAGGTACGGCCTGTCAGCAAATGACTCAGTCCATTGTGCTATGAACTGGTGTGTGGCTAGCTGCTCACACATCATACCCACACTACACGCTGAACCCTCTCACTCCCACTACAGCATGCATGATAATATCCTACACCCAGTGTGCAAGTGTGTGTGTGTGTGTGTCTGTGTGTGAATGAGTGAGAGCGGGAATTTGGAGCGGGAAGAGATGATGACAGGAGAGAAGGCTGTATTACCTGACGGAGGTGTTAAAACCTCATGACTACACCCAAACCTTTTGATAAGCCTTTTCTATCTTTTCACACACCTTTCTTTCTCATTCCCTCTTTATCAGTCTCTCTCACTTTCTCACTCTCTCTCATTTTTACTCACTCACTCACTCACTCCCTCCATCTCCCCTTGGTATGTCCTTGACAATGCGGCAAGCTGTACTAGCTTTCCTCCTCTCTCCTTCCCTCCCTCCTTCTCTTTCTCCCTTGCTCCAACACAACCCAACCCAACCCAACCTGGCCAGCTGGGATAGATTTCATCCAGTGCTGCTGTTAGGCTGGCAGTATTGGGTATAGTGTTACAGGAGCCAATAGAGGTACACACTGTCTGGACTTTAGAAATGCAATGGCCTCATTCTGCAGCGCTGAAATGTGTTGCCCAGGAAGAGGGAGGCACTAATGTACCTCAGCTTTCAGAGACTCATCATCACAATGACGGTGCTACTCACAATCACTTTTCCACCTCCCTCCTACTCTCCTTTCTTTATCTCTCATCCTGCTATATGCATGTAAAGTACTATACTGTATTGTGTTGCCTTTGGCATTAAATAAGACGTGTGCAGGCTGATGGGACCAGTGGAAATCACTGACATCCAATAAAACAAGGCTTCTCACTTCTGAAAGGTCTTGAGTCTTTATTGTTTTATTATATCAGAAAGTCAAAGGAAAACCTTGTAGTCCATTTGACTTTTTTGAATCACCAGTCCATCTTTTTGAATCACCAGCATGTAAAATAAGTGTCTACATGTCTCCAAGAAGATTCTAAACAAGTAGGTCCCAGTTCCATGTATCAACATGGGTGATAAGTAGCACAACTTGGATTCACCATTCAGGAGAGATACTAGTTTTTCTTTTTTGGTTAGTACCTGTTTCATACATCAAGCCACTGCAGAACTTTTCACCCAAAAGCCTAGTTTATTTAGCCATGAAAAATGAGTTTGTACCCATGGGACAAACATGAGAACAGTCCAAATGTGCCTATAGTATTATAAACAGGTGCCTCTGAAACAATTGACAAAGTATCAGATATTACACAGGCTCATAAAAGGCATAGTACTAAAGACCTACAAACAGGAAACAAAATATTTAAATTCTTAGCTATAGATACACATATCATACCCATGGACTTAAGTGGACCCCTTGACAAAATTACAGAGCCTCTAACTCTCACTGTTAGAGTGAGGCCCTTCCAAGCCGTGAGTGAATGAGCAAGTCTCCTCAACACCGGCGAACTGTTTACCCAGTAACCTCCTCTCCCTACACCCACCTCGCCACTGACAGAACTGTAGCCTAGCAACCTGACACAAACGCACACACCCAGAGTGGGAAGCCGGCTGAGTGAAACAGTGAGAAATGGTGGATGAGTGGCAAGATGGGAATGAGGGGGCTGTGAGGGGGAGGAGTGGGAGAGTGAGAGAGAGAGAGTGAAACGGCTGGATAGATGGATGGATAGGTAGACAGATGGATAGAGGATGGATGGATGGACAGAATTACTAGATGGATTTGGCTTTCAGAGCATGTTCACACCCTCAATGTACATGTACGTCACTGATTCAAAGCTAAATGAACGACACTAGTGGGGAACATTCTTTTCCAGGTGCACTACACAAGCAGAGCCGAAAGAATGACAGAGGAAAAGAGGTCAAGAGGTGACAGGAAGAACCGTAGTTTGTGTAATTGTGCTGTATCAGTGTGCAGGTGAGAAATAAAGAAAAAATCAGAGTGAGAATAATGGAAAAGATTAATAATCACTGCAAGATACAATCGTTTAGTGTTTTAGAAGACAGGAAAAATTAAAAATAGACTATAAGAAGGAGTGAGAGAGAGCGTGAGGAAAAAGAACAAGAGAAGAAGAATATTGGTCTTACCATCTGTGGTGGAAGACTTGAGTCTGTGGCAGAGGCCCTCAGTGTCTCCGTAGGTTTCCTGAATCTTCTGCAAGGCTTCCGCTCCTCTCAGCTCCATCAGAGAACGTAACTCCTCCAAGGTTACCCCAAAGTTGTCCGAGTGGTTGGCCTCCATTCCTCCACCCCGCTTTGGATAGAACTCCACCGCACTGTTCGCCATGTCGCCTATTGTAGCTGTTGTTGACATTGCCAACTCTTCAGCTTATGAAGCTATGAGTATCTTCCTGTCCAGATCTATAGAACTGACCTGAGACTCTGTCTCAGTAGCTTTCGATGGAGGGAGGTTAAATTGTGATTTTTTTGTTCTGTTGTCAAAATGTGTTTTGTTTTTGGTGTGGCTCAATATTTTGGCCCCTCTCCTCTCCCTCCCAAAGTAGCACCTGGCTGCCTAACTCTCCATCGAAAGAGGAAACTGGGACAGTGAGGAGAAAAGGCTTTTTGATTGTAAGGAAAAACTAAAACCTGCCCGCTCCACTCTACCCCCTCGACTGGAGGGTCAACAGAACGAGGGATCACAGCACTCCCAATCCATTCGGGATGGAGACAAGGAAGGAATATCAGGAAGTGTTGAGAAGACACAGCCGTGGTGTGTGGAGGGGTCAGATTTCAGAAGAAGTTGCAGTGTGATGATTCAGGGATGTTTTTTCTAGGGAGAAAGAAAAACACATTAGAGTATTAATATGAGAAACCTAATCACAAGATTCATGACATAACACTGGGATGCTCAAAGACGTCTCACAGTGGTCTTTAAGAGGACGAACAGCTAACTCTTGGTTAAATGATTCAAAAGAGTTAAAGGTGGCTGTCACTCTGATCTCAGTACAGTCAAGGGTCTGACTCATTTTAATTTAAGCAATATAATGATGTTACCTCATATAATTAGACAGTGAACGGTTAAGGCTCTGGGTTACTGATCAGAAGGTCGGGGGTTCAAGCCCCAGCACTGTCAGGCTCTGGGTTACTGAACGGAATGTCAGGGGTTCAAGCCACGGCACTGCCAAGCTGCCACTGTTGGGCCCTTGAGCAAGGCCCTTAACCGTCTCTGCTCCAGGGGTGCCGTATTATAGCTGACCCTGCGCTCTGACCTCAACTTCCTGACATGCTGGGGTATGCGAAGACAAGAATTTCACTGTGCTGTAATGTCTATGTGACCAATAAAGACTCATTATCATTATTCTTTAATCTTATCTCTGGTCCCCTGCTGTGAGTTCATCCACCGAGAAATGTGCTCCCCAGTAGGCAAGTTCAAAACAAGACTAAAATATTTGGATATATAGTCATGGACTATGTAAATTCACACAGTCAGTGATGCAAATAATTCATACAGTCTGTCTCAAGAGAGTGAGACAACTGCATTGTCCCACGGTTGCCGTGGAAACCTACAGATGCCTCTGATTCCTACAAAGAGCCTTCAGCCTCGATATACCTCGACGCACACACACACACACACACACACACAGTAATTTCCTTTCCTGATCTCTCTCTCTTACAAAAACAAACACTTGCATGTAAGCACATGCACATGTCATCACAGCATTTGCTCTCTCACTTGGTGCTGCTGATTTTCTATTGCCCACTCATATATGACATATCTCATCAGTCTCACTTCGTTCAAAGGAGTGTAAGCGCATGTGTGAGCTCTGTCCGTGTAGGCTGACAGAGCTGGGAGTGTGCAGGAGTGATAGAGTCATCACTGCATCATGCTGACTCACTAACCCTGTCACCCTCATCAGCCAGAAACCCATCTCATCTCCCATCATCTCATCTCATCTCTCCTATCAGTCTTTTCTCCTGTCCTTATTCTCCTCTCCCCTCGCTTCTCCCTCACCTCCCTTCACTGTCTTTCATTCTCCTCTCCACTCCTCTGCAGTGTCGCAGCAGTGGACAGCGGGAAGGTTAAGAGTGGTGCAGTGCTGACTGTAGATCATCAGGGGTTGTGGAAATCACATAAATATGAATGAGAAATCACACCTCAAATCACGATATGTTTGTGTGTATAAGTATGTGTGTGTGTGTGTGTGTGTGTGTGTTGAAGGTAATAGTCAATTGGCGAAAGCCATTCTATCCAGAGTCTATAACAGCGGCTCTATTTCCCATCAGTGGGCCACAGTTAAACAGTGCTGCAGCTGTGTTTTGTGTGCAGGAGGCAGATGGCTAAAGATTATGCTGAGTTTTCATATTGATCTGTTTTCCAAAACCTTTCCAGGAGTGTGCTAGAGTCCCATTAGGTGATATATTGTTGATAATGCGCTAATAGCACTATGCCCCAGGTCTAGCCACATTAAACTTTCCTGCTGATGCAACACACAATATGCTGAATCTAAAAGGGAAAGAGAGAGAGATAGAATATGATGGGGGGGGGGGGTGTTACATAAATTATCTATCTAGCTCCATACATAAAGTAACTAGCAAGTAACAATGACAAAAACAACATAAAACAAACCAGAGCTATCTGACAGACAGTTAGCATATTAGGGAATATTCTGCATGTGTATCAGGCAACAGGACAGTGATGATTTAGTCTATTTGATTTCCATATCCAACAGCACAAGACAATGGAAGACTTCAACTGACACAAAAACTGGAGGAAGTGACACTGCTGGCTGGTTCTCTGAGCGCCCAAATTCAATATCATAAGCAATTGTGTTAAAAAAAGAAAAAAGAAAAGGAAGAGAAGTGCTGGGGAATGAATCAGTGTGCTGCTCACTTCACTCTAATTACAGAGCCTGAACACTCACAGAGCTCTAATGCACATACCAACCACTGAAGGAAACAATGTTTAGATGTAATAAAGCTTTCTGCATGTCACTGTTATTTCCTATTGGAATTCTACCGGCTAATCGTGTATCCTACTTGTCACTACCAACTTACTGTTTAGTATAGAATGCATAATAGGGCTGCAATAACTAATATACAAAAATCCCAAATCATTCGATAAAAAATAGTTAGCAATTCATTTCATTATTAATTAGCTAGGATTAATTAGGGCTTTCTCATGAAACACGATGTGGCATTATGTCACTTCATTTAGACGAAAACACATTTCGTGGAAATGGTGGAGCACAGAGAACACAGTAAGACTAAAGTTCTCTGGAGTATGGGAACATTTTACATTGTACAGTGATGTCCTGATGACCTCATGTGAGTGATATTTCTATTTGTAATCATTCCTTTGTGGGACTGTGAGAAACATTGAAAGCGCAACATCCCTGGATGAACCATGCATATTAACTGCTGTGTATTCTTTATGAGTTGCCCTACCTTTTCTGGTTTTCTAGCTGTATCCCATATACATGTTTATCTTTCTTGCCCTATCAGAAAACATTACCTTGGCTACCTTGGCCAAAAAGTCAGCACTTTGTATGACAACATGACATGGGCTCAAATTAATGTTTAGTCTAGGAGACTAATTGTTTTCTCATTTCAAAAGACAATTCATGTCAAATAAGCATATGCATTATGCAGTCCTGGGCAATAGTATAGCATTTCTTAGCATACACAATATATATTTTTTAATAATTGTTGTCTGTCAACTGAAGTTGTGATTCTGATTTCAGTTCAAATCAAAGTTGATCCCCAAAACAGTCAATTCACTGATTCCAGGCATTGAAAACTAAACATCTATATGATTTGCCTCATACACACACAGCAAGCAAAATTAATTTAGCATCTGAGTGAGTTAACGAGACAAACAGTGGATATTTATTTTGCATTTATTTTGAATTTCACTGGCTAGGCACTGAATTGCAGGTAAGACATATGGTTCCATAAAACTGTGTGGAACCAGTAAAAATGTATGGAAGAAAGTCCTTGTGTATGGGTGTTTCATTTGGTCAGCATAAGCATTTGTTAATATGCTGTGACATGTTATTGAATTAAGCCTAATAAAGAGGTCAGCAGTATTATTAAGGGCACTTAAATTTGATTGAATGGCGAAAATAAATATTGTTAAATAAATATTTGTAGTATTTACTATGTTTTAAAAAAATCAGGTGATGGAATCAATTACCAAAATAATAATTAGTTGCAGCCCTATATTATATAATATACCACTTGCATAGTAGGCTTCATACACTACAAACCTACTAGCAGCTAATTTGTTCTTTTGTTAAGCAATGTTGTTCTTTTTAAGAGACCTTAACTTTTATTTAAATAATCAGAATCCTGCTCTGTACTCAGAAGCGCTTTTCCATAGAACAGCACAGCATGACTTGGCCAGTACAACAACAACAAAACAACAACATTTAATAACATTTAATTAACATTTAATGACCACTAATAATAATAATAATAATAATAATAATAATAATAATGATGATGAAAAAGTTTAAGAAAAGAGGAGAATGAAAGATTACAGCTTAAATAGAGGGAAAAAAGTACAAGTTTGCTTTGAAACCCTATATTTTGTTGGAACCAGTTGCCATCAGAAGTAAATAAATAGTTGAATGGAGCCGACTAGTGTGCAAATAAAGTGTCATGTGATCTCAATATAAATGCACCTGTTACTGGAGTACATTTAGGTAACATACAGCATCATACCCATCTTTGAACATCCCATGGAGCACCATTAAATCTATTATTTAAAAATGGAAAGAATATGGCACAACTGCAACACTGCCTAGAGGAGGCCATCCTCCCAATGTCCAGGTAAGCAGTGCATTATTTAGAGAAGCAACTAAGAGGCCAAGGGTAACTCTGAAGGAACTAGAGAGATTCACAGCTCAAATGGAAGAAGCTGTTCACAGGGCAACCATAGCCCAGACACGTCACAAAGCTGGGCTTTATGGAAAAATGTCAGGAAGAAAGACATTATTTAAAAAACAAATGAAACATTTATTCAGTCATGTGTGATAAGGTTATCTAGTCTTATGAATCTAAAATGTAAATTTCTGGCCCTGGTACAAAGTGCTATGTTTTGCATAAACCTTGCTTATCACAGTCAGAACACCATCCTCACACTGAAGCATGGTGATGGTAGCATCATTGTTGTAATGCTTTTCATAAGCAGGGATTGGAAAAATTGGCAGGGTTGAGGGCAAGAGAAATGAATCCAAATACAGGGCAATCCTAGAGGAAAATCTGGGCTAGTCTGCAAGAGACTGGAGACTGGGACAGAGGTTCACCTGTCAACAGGACAATGACACTAAGCATACTGCCAAAGGTAGATGGAAGTAGTTCAAAACCAAGAATCTGAATGTACTAGAATGGCTTAGTCAAAACCCAGACCTCAATCCAGTTGAAAATCTGTGGCAAGACATGGTCTATCGATGGTCTCCATTCAATCTTGAGCTTGAGCATTTTTTGACAAGGAGAATGGACAAAATTCATGAAAATTCAGGATGCACTATATAAAGCTGATAGAGACATATAGACTTGTTGCTATATTTGTAGCCAAATGTGGTTCTATCAAGTATTGACCCATTTTTGTTTAATTAAACATTGGGTTATAACATTTGCACCTTCAAATGTTAGACGTACGTTGTAAATCAAATGTTTAAAATTAAGACCATTTCAATTCCAGGTCGTAACACTACAAAATGTGGAAAAGTTTAGGGCACTATAGTAAATATGCACAGTAAATTTTAGAGATAGCAGACTTGTAGCTCTGTGACTGCAGGTTAATGGGCCCAGTTTTTAAAGTGCCAAAGTAAACCTGTTAGATTGCAGCAATTCCTAATTAAGGCTTTAATTACGGCCACAATCATAAAGTGAAATCACAATACACATGTGTAAACTAAATGTCTTTGTCAAGTCAAGGGACTAGCCAGACCAACTAAAAGCTTAAAATAAACCTGTGGACAAAACAAGACAAAACAAAAAACAATTCCTTCCTACAAATGAAGTCTAAGAAGACATTAGGGATCTTATGGAATTAGATTCATGACTATAACTCATTGTCAGTCTGCATTTCTTTACCATGAAAAATCCTCTTGCTCTGAAGCAGCTTCTTGATGTTCTGTTTCCAAAAATGGAACAAAGAGAAATGATTCAGAGAGGAATGAAAAAGCCCAGACCATTCTTTTGCAGCTTTGATGTGTGTGGCCAAACATCATTGAAGTTATTTCTGCAAAAGGACAAATATAAGACAAGCCAAAAAAAGACAATACCAGATCCTTTGTCTAATTGTTTATAATATTTTCAATGCAAGTAATACAGCTGAGTTCCCATGAGCTATTTGTTCATTTTGGTTTATGGGGACAACATCCAGCATGGAGGCCTGCTGATCTGCTGCTGAGAAGCGTCTTAAGGAGGAGAGCAGTTTCTCGCAGGCAGTAACAAATGTGTTGTCATGCATTGGGACACATGAAGGAGGTTCAGTGGATTTTACCGAGCAGGACACAACAGACACACTCGCACAGGAACTTGCAGCAAAATGAGAGATGAGAGACAACAAGCTACGGGAAGCAAATAGCATCCAATTGTAATCACTCTCAGTGTCTCATGGTATTCGGCAGGAATGTACCGTTATGATAATGCATGATGTTTTGGGGTTTAGGTTGTTTTTTTTCTCCTCTTTTTAAAACATGCATTTTAACCCCCTAATGAACTCTTGAATACTACTGAATATTTAGTGGTGGCTCAGTGGTTAAAATGTTCTGGGTTACTGATCAGAAGGTCAGGAGTTCAAGCCCCAACACTGCCAAGCTACCGCTGTTGGGCCCTTGGGCAAGGCCCTTAACACTTAACCCTCAATTGCTCAGTTGTATAAATGAGATAAATGTAAGTCAAGCTGGATAAGGGTGTCTACCAAATAATGTAAATGTAATGAATATTTTCATTATTTAGTTACAGTTACATTTATATAGCGCTTTTCTAGACACTCAAAGCGCTTTACATAGTATGGGGGGGTCTCCTCGCTGTGTAGCATCCACCTGGATGATGCGACGGCAGCCATAATGCTCCAGAACGGGCACCACACACCAGCTATTAGTGGAGAGGATAGATTGATATAGCCAATTCAGGATTGTATTAAGTTGTATTTATATTGTAGTCTTAATAAGGTGATAGGTGACTATTGACATAGTCAATAGGGCTGAACAATTTCATTGTTCAAATACTATATACTCTCCATATTCAAATGATTAAAATACCATGTTCCCCCTTAGGTGCTCCAAATGTCAATCAGCTAATGCAAATGTTTGCTAAATTTCTTGCCTAAATGTTGTATGATGTAAGAAAAAGGCTGTGAATATATACATGCTACACCATGTTTATTTTTCTAGTCAATAAAAAAATAAGTAAATATATGTCCAAAAATTAGTGTTAAATGTAAATAGTTAACAATTACCAACTAGATAAATCTCAAATTTTATTTGGCACCAGACATGTTCTATAATGCTATTATAATGTACTCTATATATAGAAAGCTATACCTATACAGTGCCCACCACTAATATTGGCACCCTTGGTAAATATGAGCAAAGAAGCCTATGAAAAATAGTCTTTATTGTTTAACCTTTTGATCTTTTGTTAAAAAAAAAATCACAAAAACACTCTGCTCTTGGGGATATCAAACAATTGCGAATAAAACACACGTTTATTAAAAAATCTTTGTTAAATATAGGTGTGCAACAATTATTGGCACCCTTTTAGTCAATACTTTGTGCTACCTCCATTTGCTAAGAGAACAGCTCTGAGACTTCTCCTATGATGCCTGATGAGGTTGGAGAATACATGGCAAGGGATCTGAGATCATTCCTCCATACAGAATCTCTCCAGATCCTTCAAATTTCGATGTCCACGTTGGTGAAATCTCCTCTTCAGTTCACCCCACAGGTTTTCTATAGGTTTCAGGTCAGAGGACTAGGATGGCCATGGCAGAACCTTGATTTTGTGGTCAGTAAACCATTTTTGTGTTCATTTTGATGTATGTTTTCAATCATTGTCCTGCTTGAAGATTCAACCACAGTCCATTTTAAGCTTTCTGGCAAAGACAGTCAGGCTTTCAATTAATATCTGTTGATATTTGATAGAGTCCATGATGCCATGTATCCTAACAAAATGTCCAGAGCCACCACCATATTTAATCGTGGGCATGAGGTACTTTTCCATATGGCTACCTCTCTGTATGTACCAAAACCACCTCTGGTGTTTATTACCAAAAAGCTCTATTTTGGTTTCATCTGACCATAGAACCCGATCCCATTTGAAGTTCCAGTGGTGTCTGGCAAACTGAAGACTCTTGAGTTTGTTTTTGGATGAGAGTAGAGGCTTTTTTCTTGAAACCCTTCCAAACAACTTGTGGTGTTGTAGGTGACTTCGGATTGTAGTTTTGGAGATTTTCTGACCCCAAGGCACAACTAACCTCTGCAATTCTCCAGCTGTGATCCTTGGAGATTTTTTGGCCACTCGAATCGTCCTCTTCACAGTGCATTGAGAGAATATAGACAAATGTCCAATTCCAGATTGATTCATGACATTTCCAGTTGACTGGAACTTCTTAATTATTGCCCTGATGGTGGAAATTGACATTTTCAATGCTTGTGCTATTTTCTTATAGCCATTTCCCATTTTATGAAGCTCAACAACCTTTTGCCGCACATCACAGCTATATTCCTTGGTCTTATCCATTGTTATGAATGACTAAGGGAATTTGGCCTATGTGTTATCTCAAATTTATAGCCCTATGAAACAGGAAGTCATGGCTGAACAATTTCCTGTTCCTAGTCACCCAGGTGAACAAAGTACCAAAAAAAGATAAATATCAATGGGAATATACTTCAAATATATTTTTCTCATTTGAATTCATAAGGGTGCCAATACTTGTTGCACACCTATATTTAACAAAGTTTATTTTTGATAAACCTGTATTGTGTTTGCAATTGTTTGATATCCATGAGACCAGAGTATTTTTGTGAATTTTTTAAACAAAAGATCAAAAGGTTAAACAATAAAGACAAATTTTAACAGCCTTCTTTGCTCATATTTACCAAGGGTACCAATATTAGTGGAGGGCACTGTACATATATACACACTATATGGCCAAATATTTGTGGACAACTGACTCACTCCAAACATCCCATTCCAGATTTAGTTCCCCTTTATTGTTATAATAACCTCCACTCTTCTAGAAAGGTGTTCCACTAGATTTTGGAGCATGGCTGTGGGGATTTATCCATTCAGTCACAAGAGCATTAGTGAGGTCAGGCACTGGGTGAGGAGGCCTTGTGCGCAATCAGCAACCCAGTTCATCCCAAAGGTGTTCAGTGGGGTTGAGGTCAGGGCTCGGTGCAGGCCACTTGAGTTTTTCCACTCCAACCATGTCCATTCACGGAGCTCGCTGTGTGCATATGGGCATTGTCATGCTGGAACATGCTACATCACACAAAGACATCCTATATAATTGTGGGCTTCCACCTTTGTGGCAAAAGTTTGGGGAAGGCCCACATATGGGTGTGATGATGAGGTGTCCAAAAATCTTTGGCCATACGTACAGTATATGTATGTGGGTATAAAAGCAGAAACAAACAAACCAACCAACAAACAAACAAACAAAAACCCAAGAAATTTACTCACTAAATTTAATATTGATTTCTTTGCTTAGGCTTTCAGCATAATTTTCACTTTCTGTGGTGTATGCAACAGTCAAGCCGTCTGTAGTATTCTGTCTAATATTAGTTCTGTCTGTGACAAGCCAGTAATATTAAATTTCATTCAAAAATATCTTCTTTTAAGTAATTTCAATTGGACATTTAAAGGAATTTTATCAGCCTAATAGATAGAATAGTATATATAACAACAGACTATAAATGTACAAAGATGCCCAGATTATCACTTGTTTATATCCTACAGTGGAGCAATCATACAGTTATCTATTATGGGAAAGGGTTTTTATTTATTTATTTTAAATACACCTAAATATTCCAGTGAATATTCCTTTCTTCCCTATCACTGTGCATTAATCCAAGTGCTGCCAAATAGACATTACCTTACACCAAGCATGAGTGCACTCCACCTAGGCTCTCCTTCAATATCCCCATTTCTCCCATTGGACTCTATTAACCCATCCCGTCTCCTTATCCCTGTATTTCTTTCTTCAATTATACTCTACTTATGCTCTACACTCCACTTTCCGTGCTCTTCCTTCCAGCCACTCTCACTGCAGTGGTATTTATCCCTTTAAACAAGGCACTGCTGTTCAAGCAGTGAACCCGTGGACTGCATTGGTGTATGAGTCTACTGGGAGTACCATAAGCTACTCATCTAATAAAAGTCAAAGGAAAAGCTTGGGTTAGGATCACACATCACCAAGGCATGTGGATTATGCCTAGGTGCTTCTGCTCCACTGACTGTCAGGAGTAAGCCCAGAAATGGAACCTCCAAATTAAGTGCTATTTGGATCTGATTTAATGTATAATCGATAGCAAAAGACACACCCAACAGTGCCGCAACACTCAGTTCAAGTAGCTCAATAAAAACATGAGTTAAGAACAGTGTATCTGTTACTCAAATGGTGTGAGGCTATCAGGTATGAATGTATGTGGCTTTGGGTATTTTACAAGGGTTGGTACACCATAATGTAGTTATATCCAAAAATATTACACAAAGCTTTCACACATTACATGCACACATGTAAAAGTTTGTAATTAATTATTTGCTAAAACATTAATAGTAATATTCCAGTAACATTATTAATATGCAAGTACTGCAAATATCACTATTCAAATCCAATGGGTATTACAATGTTCGCAGCATTGCACTAATCTAACTCACAATAAACAGCCACTAAAAATGATGAACCCTCTCTCAGCAACAATTTATGAATCATACATGATTTTGCACCAGTCATACCCATTCAGCATATGTATGATTCATTAGCCAGATTCCTAACTGGCAAGCCCTTGTCACAATAATGTAATGTAATGTTTTGTAAATCAAGTTAATGACACCAAACTCAAACTATTATTCCTAAGCATACAAGTAGTTTTGGTGTGAACCCCTTGGTTTCTTTAATCAATCTCTGCATCAAAAGCACTCAAACTAGGGCGACCTAGACAGTGAACTGGGGCAGCCACACTTTTTACACAGAGACAAATATGGAGCTTAAATCCAAACAAGATCATGACTCATGACTAATAAATAAAGGGAGGTTCTAAAATATGCAATACAGACTTTAAAGGTCGTGATCTGGATGCAAATCTGCTCATGCATATGGTTTATTCATGTTCTCACAAATGCACTAAAAAAGGTTCCTTATGGGTTCTTTTGGAGGTTTAACAGTTCTAACTATCCAAAGGGGTTTTACCTTTTTGAAAGAGAAGCATTCTGGGTTTCACAGCTGTACACGAAGGCTTCGATGGTTTTCCCACAGGGACAAACTAAAGAAACCTTTACAGTGTTAGATGTTGGGGGTTTTTTTCCTGATGCATTAATTGAATGCATTGATGCCAACATAGATGCATGAATCTACACATGGGGCAAACCGCCTTACCTGAATAAGAGTTGCAGATGTTTAATTTAACCAGACGGATTGGTGAATCTGAAATTCAGTCAAGCTATATGGATTCCTTTTTTTTAAGTAATAATAAAATGATTCAAACCTCTGATGCCCCTATATCTAATCTAGGATCCTAAATCCATGTAAAGCGATGCAAACCAATAGCAACAAGACTCACACCTGACGATCATACATAAATGACCAATCAGAGCCAAGTAACGGACTCGTATGGACTCGATACGCAGTCGTCAAAACGGCTCACCCACCACCCCGCCCCTCCTGCCGCGCTTCGTCCCCACACCCAATACACACACGCGCACATATACAAACACAAGCGCACACACATCTTGCAGTGAAGGAGACGGAAGACAAAAGTCCTCGCGCTTTCCGGCAAATGAAAGCGCAGCGAAGCGCGCACTTTGGGACGCCGAATTTAATGCGGCGGCCTGTCGTATCCGCACTGGCACGCGCCTGTTTTACATCCTCACTGCGTCGCAGTGCTTTTCGAAAATAAAATGACCTCTACTGGTCACCTTCAGAGCGCGAGCGCTTCATCACGCTTTACATTAAAAGCGCCACGGCACAGACTAAACCACTACTTCTCTTCTTCCGCGACAGGCAAAAAAAAAAAGCCTGTGGATTGCATTAATCATGTTGGGGCGCATGATGTGAGAGAATGGCGCGACGGACCGGTGCGGTGTGTGTGTGTGTGTACATGTGTGCACGCGCGCCAATAGCGTCCGGCACAGGCGCAGTGCCCCCTCCGCAAGGTTACCGGTGTGTGAGTACCGGTTCCGCTCGCATCTCCTCCCCCCTGCTCTGCCTCCATCTCATTCCCCTAATCCGCATAAAAGCCATTCAAAAGCAAAGACGTGCACACGCAGGTGATAGGACATCGCTGTGCCTCGAGAGCCAGGCTATAAAGAAGCGCTACCTTGTAAACATGGCATTACACAACCATGCAGAGGAGAAATACAATTACAGTCCAGTAATAAGAATAATTACTAGTAATAGTAACAATATGATATCTGCTCAGAAGGGCAAACGGCCACAGTTTGTCTTTTCCGAATAATAATCATTAATGATGCACCACATTTGACACAGAGCAGTATTTTTGCGCGCTGGGCTTCAATGCAGCAGTTTTACGAGCTTGGCAAGCTATGGCTGATTCCAAAGAAAGGTGACGATTTTTTAAGGACAGATATGTAAAAGGAAAATGTTGAGGTAAAGACATACGAATACGAGTTATAATCATAAAATAGTCAGGAATATATAGCGACCATTCGACACCTTCATGCTTGGTGTAAATGCCAAGCGCTTCGACTCACCAGGCCATGCTCCAAGGACATCGACGCGGTTTGGTGGGCAAAAGGAGATTCCCGAATTCTGCCCCACAGAAATCAAGAAAATATACGAATCGTTCGCGATTGAAGGCACCTACTGCTTGCTGCCGTGTGCTCCTTTAAGCCAAATGTTTTCTGTCGGGTTTTTTACTGTTGATGGCAATTTGGATCCTAAAATAGTGCAGTCGTTGCCTGGTCAGGCTGAGGTTCCGCAGAGGAAAATACGAATGATGATGAAGACATCGCGTTAGGATGGTTGCGCCGAACACCATGTACCCAAAAGACAGAGACTGTTTGTTTACTGATGATAGAAACATACGCCGTTTTTCTTCTTGAAAGTGTAAATCAAAAGAGGCGATATTTGGGATTTAGATGCGATGGGATGAGAGCCCCCCCTCGCTGAGCTGCGCGCTGAGGAGCTCAGACGCAGCATCCACGCGGGTTGCTGCTGCTGTGCGCGCGGACGGAGAGGGCGGGAAAAAAGAGGGGGGCGCTGTACTTCTCTTACTTTCTCTCTCTCTCTCTCTCCCTCTCTCTCTCTCCCTAGCCCCGCCCACGCACCATCTTTTAAACCCCGCCTCTGTGCCATCCTTCAAACCACGCCCACTTCGCGCTCTGACTGCGAGATTACGTCAGAGAGTGGATCACGCCTCTTCTCCCTCATTTCACAGACATGGGAATAGATCGTTTGCGCTTTATTTATTATCATCAAAATCAGGCGCAGTGAAAGAGTGTATCGTTGTGGTATGCAATTATTGTATGATTTCCAAAGGTTAGAAAAAGGCTTTTCCAGAATTGGAAATGCAGAATTTACCCAGGTTGGCTTCTTTATGGGGGTTTTTTCAGTGGTTCTACTACAAAAAGCTGGACAAAATGACAGCTGAAAGTTGAAAATGTGCGGAAAAGCATTTAGAATTGGGTATGCTAATATTTTCAAAGCAGCATATGCATGATGTGTACAGTTACGTCATATTAAATGCTATGGCATTTGTCTGTTAGTGAATAATTTGGATTTTATCAAGCAGAATGCGTGCTAGGAAATCATGATAGTTGAGATATAATCAGTCCTTTCAGGATTTAACAATTTTGCAATCGCAGAAATGAACGCGAAATCAAGCAAGCTCCGCAATATTCAGAGGAGCTTGCAATTTTTCAAATTTACTGCAGATTTTCCGCAGATTTGGGCCAAGATACATCGTGTGACGTCATCACAACGTGCATTCAGTCAAAGCCTTTTTCGATTCACGTGCATCGGATATGAATACAGCTAAAAGGTCTCATTTACCAACAAACATCACAGCGAAAGACCGTGAAAAACTATTTCTTGCAATTGCGATCGGCAATTCTAGTAGTTTTCTGCAAAAAAAAAAAGCACAAAAAACTCTGTTGCATGGCAAATTTTCCACAGCAAAATCAAGTATTTCTGGCAGCAACAATCACAAATAAACAGCAAAATCCTGTACGGACTGCATAATAATGGGTATGATGTGAAGAGAGACGACAATACAACACAACATGACAACACACCTAACTAATATAGCATCCACTCAAACAGACAACACAAACTATGTTATCGCCTAATTTTAAAGAAAAAAGTGTAATGAGTAAGCACTACACACCTAAATGTTTGTCCATTGTTAAAACTTCTATATAAATAAAATTAAACTGAATAGCTCAGTTCTCATGAGTTAGTCAGATCAATTTCTGCTGAATTACATATGTGAAGACACATAGTTGTTATTATGGCTGCTGATTTGAAGCTCTCAAAAACAGTGCAGAAGCTCCACATTTGGTATGAACTGCATCACTGGTGTGACTGCATCAGCCTGCAATGACCACAAGTAATAATAATAATAATAATAATAATAATAATAATAATAATAATAATGTTGTGGAGTTACAGTTACACAGTCTTGAAAGCACCACCAGCAGCTACAGTTTTCATATCCTTGCACATACTTTCATCCGTACAGCACTACTCACTGGTAGGTAGGACATCACCCAAATACTCTTTTGTGCATGTATGCACGAATGCTGTGATACTCCATTAAAATCATGTAGCAATGTATGGTGTAGCATTTTGCAATAAATACTGCTGTCATAGAACAATAATTCTGTTTTTTCTACTTGCTGCATGCATGTACGTAAACATGATATGGAGCTAGCCACTTTGTCAGAGCTACAGGTGTCCTGTCCTCCACAGCTGTGTATAGCCCCCTCTTACTGTATTTCCAGTCTCTACTCTCTACTTTGCACTTGCTGATATTTGTACTTTCGACGTTCACTCCATGGGATTGAATGCTTTCTCCCTGGTCTCAGTGACCCAATCCCCACACTGACCATCTTAAAGGCACTGTGTCTGACTCAGACATCTCCTGCACTGACTGCACTATGATGCCAGTCCTGACAAGTGTTTGGCTTTAAGATTTGAATACTGGCATAGAGCTGAATGTGGCCCAGGCTCATCAGTCTAAGCAGCATGTTGTTTGTAAATGCCCAGGCTCAGTGACAAAGAATAAGCCCTGCAAGAGGCCTAAAAAGCACTTTGAGTTGCTCTCTAGACGAATTAACAACTTGGCAGCAGACATGGCTCAAGTGAAATCAATGATACAGGAGCTGAGATCTTGTAACTTGGAGGCTCACATTCCTCAGCATTGCCCTACTTATAGCTCCTTATAGCTTGGCCACTCATCCTGATGATGACCTACCAACTGAGTCACTACACTCAGTTTAAAACTATGTCAGATTTGGTGAGTCCCAGCTCACCTAGGCCTGGGCTCATTGGAATATGTTCAGGTTGATATTGATGGATCATGAGCATGCTGACTATGAGCATACAGTATACATACTGTTTATGCTTTTGCTGCATTGCAGGTGGTTTCTCCAGATGAAACACCATGTCAGACGTATGCTCCAGAGTACTGACAGCATCCTGGTGAAAACTTAAGACACTGGATCGCATGCACTTGTAACACATTGGCTATTCTGCTGCTAGGGAGCTATAATTATTATTTAGCACTACAACAAAGTTAGATAACAACTCACTTCTGGTGATGGGTCATCTGGGCCACAATATGTGGTGACTTTTTGACAAAGTCGACATCAAGTGTGGTTGGCACAATCCAGCCTGCCAAAAGTGTGCTAATCAGCCCTGCGAAGCCTTCCTCTTAGAGCCTGCTGCCATGGACAGGAGTGTGCTGGTTTTAAAATTATGCAGCTAGCATGGCAAAACAGACCAACCATGTGGTGTTTTTAGGACACTCCAACTTTTGCCTGCCTTCCAACACTTACAGGGTGCCTGTTTGCCTTGCACTGACCTTAGGGGAGTCACACCATCAGCCTTCTGGTAAGCATTTCAATACCCCACATCAAACTAGTAGGAAGGACCCTAGCCAGAAGATCCTGAGCATGTACCTGAAGGGTAAGTGCTGCCAATGTGACATATCACTCATTGGACAATCACTACATGTGATCAGTGGTCCTTGTGAAAATGTTGCAATGGTACAAACTATGGTTCCAACAATGGCACCCAGCCTTCTCAGGGTTCAACATTTTGCTGAATTTTGATCCCAACATAGTTGATGCTATGTCTTAAGAAATTATTTCCCTCATGGACATATGTGCTATAAAAAGTTATACTGCACAGTATAAGACAACTTATTTTCTAGTTCAAACAAAGGATTTTGATTTGACAGGGTTGAACTGATTCCTAAAGAGCATCCAAGGTCATTTGCTCTGATTGGCAGATGTTGTTCAAACTGTGCAGCCAAATTGATTGCTCCCTAAGGTTTACCCAGGCCCCTGTCTGTGATGTCAGCATCTGTGGAGAATGCTTGGACTGGTAATGGCAGCTGCATCAGCAATTTCCCAATGTTTGCTAGAACTGTAGGGGGCTGTCTAGTGCCATGGGAGTACTGGAGGTGGGTGCATAACATCTTTCTGTGGTTCATAGGTTATTACTGCCTTTATAGAGGGGATGAGACACATCCATAAAGCACTGTACACTAGGAGCCCCATGTGAGCACTTCCTCTTATGTTGGTGATAGGCTGATAAGGAGGCTCTATAAAGATCTATGTATGAAGTGTGTGTCTTTGAAAAGTGCATTTCTGATAGCAATCACTTCAACCTGGGGAGTTGGAAAATCGCATGCTCTGTTAAGCCATGGCTAGATTAGCTAGCCAACATTCTGCTAGCCTCGCTGGGGATGCTCCTCTACTGGTTATACCTTCCATGAATAAGCTGGTAATGATTATTCATATTATACAATAGTATAAGAGGCTTACATGCTACATATTAAATGGTTTCAGAGTCATCCAAGGTATATGTTATAGTGTATTTGTATAAACTGTGTTACATTTTCAAATATTGTAATATATTTGTTACTGTTTGTGTACTTAGGCAGCATGGTGATGCAGTGGGTAGCATTGCCACTTCTCAACTCCCTGGTTCCATCCTGAGCTCAAGTGTGTGTGAAGCTTCTGTACATGTTCTGTACATGTTCTGTGCATGTTCTCCAATATGTCCACATGGGTTTCCTCCAGGTTCTCAGGTTTCCTCCCAATTCCTAAAAACATGCTGGTAAATACTCTATAGGTGCGAATGACTGTACAATTGAGGTCATGAGTTTACATATGCCTTGTAGAATATATATGAGGGATAATAAAAATTGCATTTTGTATTCTTATTTAGTTCTGCCCTGAATAAGCTATTTCACATAACAGATGTTTACATATAGTCCACAGGACACAATAATAACTGAATTTACACAAATGAACCAGTTCAAAAATTTACATACGCTTGATTCTTAATCCTGTGTGTTGTTACCTGGATGACCAACAACTGTTTTTATGTTTTGTGATAGTTGTTCATGAGTCCCTTGTTTGTCCTGAACACTTTAACTGCCCACTGTCCTTGAGAAAAAGCTTCTGCATATTTGACCCCTTTCCAACAGTGGCTAGAAGAGTCGGGGGGGGGGGGGGGGGGGGGGGTGAAACTTTTGAACAGAATGATCGGTGTAAATTGTAATTTTGTTTAAAAGATCTCTTTTTTTAATTTAATACTGCCCTTCCAAAGATACATATTTACGTTTCTCCAGAAGATATAATAATAACAATTTACACTGACCATCCACCGATTCTGCAAGGCGTATGTAAATCTATGACCTCAACTGTATATGTCCATAGATGTGAATGAGTGTGCTGTATATGAATGGTATCCGATCATACATTTAGGCAAAAATGACTCCATCCTGTCATGATATAAAAATGGAATTTACATTACACACATGCATAAACATGCTAATGTTTGCTAACCATGTTCAGCAGGAATGGCAGTTATAGCTAGCAGCTATATAATTTACTAAAGCTCCACCAAGTGAAGCAGTATGTGTTTGTACAAATTTGTTATTTTCTATCGATTGTAACTCACTGAAGCTGGAAACTTCCAACTCTTATATTGTTATATATTTTTGTCACACCGTTGCTATCTTCGGTGGTAGCTAACACTAGACATCTAGCTGACAAGCACAAGCGAAAATGACAGGATATCAAGGAGTATTTTTTAAAGAAAAGATATAGGTTTAACTACAGTAATAACAACAACAAATCAGTCATAAATTTAAAGAAAATGTGAAGCTTTCAACCGAGCACAACTTTGCTACCTACAGTGGATATAAAAAGTCTACACACCCTTGTTAAAATGGCAGGTTTTTGTGATGTAAAATAAACGAAACCAAGATAAATCATATCAGGACTTTTTCCACCTTCAATGTGAAACAATGCATACAAATTAAGTGAAAAACAATCAGCAACATTTTAAGGGGGGGGGGGGGGACCTCACAGTAACCTGCTTGCATAAGTATGCACACCCTTTTATAATTGGGGATGTGCTCAGAATGAACCAATCACATTGAATCTCATGTTCAAAAGTAATTATCATACAGCTGTCATCAATTAAATCATTCTGAATAACCCCAAATAACAATTAGCTGTTTCTGTAGGTATGTTCTTCACATCTTCTTGGTATCATCTGACTGCTGAAGCCATGGTTTGCAAAGAGCTTACAAAGCATGCATGGTATCTCACTTGGTGAAAGGTATTGATCGAGAGTGTAAAAGAATTTCCAAAACGTTAGATGTACAACGGAACACTGTGAAGGCCATCATCAACAAATAGAGAAAATAAAACACCACAGTGACATCACCAAGAACAGGACTTCACTCCAAATTTTATAAACGGACAAGAAAAAAAATTACCAGAGAGGCTGCCAAGAGACCAACGGCAACATTAAAGGAGTTGCAGGAACATCTGACAAGTACTGATTATTCTCTGCATGTGACAAAAATCTCTTTTATTACTCACATGTCTAGGCTCTGGGGTAGGGTGGCTAGACAGAAGCCGTTTCTCACAAAAAACATCCAAGCCCAACTAATCAATCCAAACCATGTGGCAAAATGTATTAAGTTCTGATGGGACCAATTCCAAAAGGTACAATAATTCCATAATTCTTGGTTTGGCGCAAAAGAAGCACATCACCAAAAGAACACCATACCCACGATGAAGCATGGTGGTGGTAGCATCATGCTTTAGGGCTGCTTTTCTTCAGCCAGAACTGCAAGTTTTATCAAGGTGGAGAGAATCGTAAATAGCTATAAAGACCAGTCGATTTTAGTGCAAACCCTTCAGATGTCTGCTAGTAAGCTGAAGATGAAAAGGAATTTCACCTTTCAGCATGACAATGACCCAAAGCGTACATCCAAATCAACAAAAGGAATGGCTTAACCAAAAGAAGATCAATGTTTTTGAATGATGTAGCCAGAGCCCAGACCTGAATCCAAGTAATAATCTGGGGTGACCTGAAGTGGGCTGTGCACAGGAGATGCCCTCATAATTTGATGTATCTAGATTGTTTTTACAAGAAAGAGTGGGAAAACATTGCCAAGTCAAGATGTGCCATGCTGATAGATTCTTACCCAAAAAGATCGAGTGGTGTAATAAAATCAAAAGGTGCTTCAATTAAATATTAATTCAGGGGTGTGCACACTAATGCAATTAGGTTATTCTAAGTTTTTAATTTATCTTTTTTCTCTGAAATGTGTCAGTTTGGTTTTCAATGGCATTGTACAGGTTGTAATTTTTTACATTAAAGGTGGAAATGTTCTGATATGATTCAACTTTTGTTATTGTTTTATTTATTTATTTTACATAACAAAAACCTGCTGTTTTAACAGGGGTGTGTAGACTTTTTATATCCACTGAAAATGTAAGGTAGTCGTTAGTTACTTAGCTAATGTAATTTGTCAACCTATTAAAAAAAAAAAAGGTTTGGCAAACTAGTTAAAAACTATCTAAAGGTCTCTTAGAATATAACCAAAATAATTTTTCATCTAGACAGAAATAATAAACATTACAGGTCATAAATGTACAGCGAGGTAAAATATATTGAAATAACTATTTTATGAACTTACCCTAGAAAACATGGTTGAAAGTAATTAGAAATGTCAATTAAAACATGCTGGCCAGAAAAGATTAATCTAAAGTCATTTTTAAAATTATATAAGAAGCAAGAAGTAAGGGGGGGGGTGTCTGGAGATATTTGTTGGAGAAAAAAATGCAAAAGCTTGACAAAGACTTTATACTTGAGAAAAGTAAAAAAGTAGTTTATAAACCATGCAAAAGTACAAAACCATCTATCTACAGGTTCTGGGCTTTAGTGATATAGATCCAACAATACTGCACTACATAACATGACATGACATGAATCAAATTAAATTACAGTTTTATGCCGGAATTCCCCGGGAAACTGGGTGTACTTAACTACACAGCCTACTTAAAAGAAAATCTACTTGAAAACATCATCTATGTTTCTGTAATGTCTAGTAAAAAGTAGTTTTTCTGTAGTATTTGAACAGGCTCACACCAGAACATGCATATCTGCCCTCTGGCTCAGGCTTTTCTGCCATGAGAATAGCTGTCCCTAAGCAATTAAAAAATATGTAAATTCATACACCCACAGGGTTCAAATTTGATAGGTCTAATGCAGGACGGCATTTGGGCCAAGGAGAAGCTTTTATCTGCTTAAGAATGTCCTGAAGGAATTGTATACAAATGTGCAAATACAAAAACACACTGATAAAGCAATTGTGCAAAGGTTCTTAAATGTATCATAGTATAAACACAAACACACGAAAAGAACAAGGTCTGAGGTCACCCTTTTAGAGTAAATTTGATCTTTTCTATAACTTTGACTATTGCAACTGCCAGGCTAAGCACAAAGTTAACTATAACTGTTCTACTCATACAGACCACTGCATTTACCAGTGTGCCACCCCGTAGTGGCAGCCTACACCTCAGTCATAGGTACCCCCCTGCTCTGCACACACATACACAGAAGCCATCTTCCACCACAACCCTGCTTCAGACACATTTGTGAGCTGTGGCCTGTGTCGTGGAGCAAAGTTTCTGCTGAGTCGGGTATTTATAATTCAGAGTTGTGGGCTTGGAAGGGAGATGCCACTTCCTCAGGGAGCAGCTGTGCATTAGCTCAGCAGGCAGTGCAGGCTTTAGAAGGCCTCCACTGAAGCCTGAGCAGACAATCTGTGCCTCACTGGCACACACTACATATCAATTCCCTGCTTCCCATCATCGTGCATGATACACCTTTCATGGTGACAGACTGGCAATGTATTTGAAGAGTGAATGATCCATTGTTCCTGAAGAACAATGCTTTGACCTTAGTTCTGTATTCACAATGCATCTCTTTTCTCAGTTTAGCATACATTTTCCAGTAACCATGCTCTGTAGAAGTGGACACTTCTTATAGATCGAATAGAATAGAGGGTTGCAAGTGTTTGTTATCCTTTTCAATATGCTCAGAGTGAATTTATATATAATTATTAGAGAGAAAGAGATAAATAAGAGAGAAGAGAGGAAAAGTGGTTGAAGGATTTAGACTGTATGGACTGAAAGGCAGAGAGAGTCAGAGCAAGCGCGCCCACAGTAGGAGAAAAATAAATAAATAAATAAAAAGCAAAAAAGAGTTCAAGAGAAAAACACCCCAGGAGGCAAAAGGAAGCATGGACCAGATACAGTTACAAGGGGGGAAAATGGTTGCGTTTGGCTGCATACAATATGGACAAAAATAGAGGACAGTAATTATACGCCAGAAAATACAGAAATAAAGACAGGCATGCAGAAGAACAGGAAACAGGCTAGGGATATAGTCTCAATCAATCCTTCCTATTCCAAGCATTATATGCCATAGCAAGAGCCAAGCTGATGTTTTATTTATGGGGGAGAGATTCCGGCTGCACATGTACCCTCTTCATAATTCATAACGCCTAGCATTAGGGCCTGCCTGCAGAGAGATGGGGAATATTTGTGTCTATGTACTACCAAAAGTGATTTGATAAAATAAAAGTCAGATTTGCATTCATTTAAAAGGGTTATTTCAGGCCAAATATAATACCTTTATTAGCCACTTACATGCAAAATCTGTTTGAGTAGTGCAAAAATTATTAAGAGGATAAGGCTTTAATTTCCTCCATTATGCTTCAATAGTTTTATGAACGATAATACACATTAAAATGTTCTGATTTAATTCAATTTTATTCAAATTTACCCAACTTGAATTCATTTATTTTTCCTTTGATGTGGGAGAAAGTGACAACACAGTAAAAGCTCTCGAGTGGTATGGTCCAATGTGACGCTAATAGTATATGAGAGTCATGAAACAAAAGACATGCACTAAAGTAACTAAAAAAACTAAAAAAGTAATGGATTTTTTCCCCCACTTTTATATCATTTTGTTTTAAAAATACCTTAATAGTGGGGTGCACAAAACTCAGACCGTCTTACTCAATCACAATTTACAGTATTACATAATATACTGTAATATAACTTCAGGGAACCATAGAGATAAATTTTAATGGGAGAGAAAGTGTGTAATTAAATTATAGCATATCAAAGCGGTGCCCCAAATTTTTGGCTGCTTTACCTTCAGTAAAGACAAGCTCCCCTGATAGTTTGCCATGGTTAGATATCTCCTTTAATTCTTATTTTTCCTTCCACACTTTACCCCTTTTCTCACACTCCCTCTTTCCTTCCCAGAGAAACTGGAACAAGGGAGGAAAGGAAAGTAGGGCACGAGCTTGGAAACTGATTGATGTGCTGTGGCTAAAGCCTGTTTTTCTGACTGTCACCTGGTGACTCACACTCTCAGTCCTCATTACCCTACCTCACATTAGTGTGGGCATTGGCACTTTGACAATTTCCTTAGCTGTGAAAAAATCCAGCTGTATAATAGCAGAACATAAAAACTATTTCTGGAATTTGGTCCATGATCCAGACTTTCTCTGGTCTCAGGGGATTGGGGGGTGGGGTGGGGGGACATCAGTTTTGGGGGGAGGACTATAGACTACGATGTAGTCTGCTTTACATGGCCTGGTTCGCACTCTGTTCCCTCTCAGGTGCATTTGGCTTCCATGTCATAGAGCTGCAACAGTTCAGTCAATATGGCCTCAATCTGGGCTTTGGTAATGTCCTCACACAGAACCTGTGGAGACAATAAAAAGTGTGATCAATTTTATACAATGGATATTAAAAAAAAAAAAAAATCTACAAACCCCTGTTAAAACTGCATGTTTTTGTGATTTCTGTTCTGGATTGGAGTGGAACCCAATATAGTCTTTGCTTTTGTAGCCCATCTGCCTCAAGTTTCCATGTGTTGTGGATTCTGAGATGTGGATTGTTGTGGATTTTCTGCTCACCACAGTTGTAAAAAAGTGGTTATTTGAGTTACTATAGCGTTCCTGTCCGCTACATCCAGTCTGGCCTTTCTCCACTGATCTCTTTCATCAATGCCTGCAGAACTGGTGCTCACTGGATGGTTTTGGGTTTTTTTTGGCGTCATTGATGTGAACATTAACTGAAGCTCTTGACCTGTTTTTTATGCATTGCGCTGCTGCCGCATGAACAAGTGCATGATCACGCAGGTGTTCCATTAAAGGGGACAGTGAGTGTCTGTGTATAAAGTTCCGGCTTTGCAGTTTACATGTTCCTAAAACATTCCATACTCACATTAATGGTTTTTATAAAGATAAACTCACCGATTATGCTACTGAATGACAAAGATAGAAAAGGCTATTGAAAATAGTTCCAGAGATGTACAGGACTGTGCTGATGACATACAGTATCTCACAAAAGTGAGTACACCCCTCACATTTTTGTAAATATTTGATTATATCTTTTCATGTGACAACACTGAAGAAATGACACTTTGCTACAATGTAAAAGTAGTGAGTGTACAGCTTGTGTAACAGTGTATATTTGCTGTCCCCTCAAAATAACTCAACACACAGCCATTAATGTCTAAACTGCTGGCAACAAAAGTGAGTACACCCCTAAGTGAAAATGTCCAAATTGGGCCCAATTAGCCATTTTCCCTCCCGGTGTCATGTGACTTGTTAGTGTTACAAGGTCTCAGGTGTGAATGGGGAACAGGTGTGTTAAATTTGGTGTCGCTCTCACACTCCCTCATACTGGTCACTGGAAGTTCAACATGGCACCTCATGGCAAAGAACTCTCTGAGGATCTGAAAAAGGATCTGTTGCTCTACATAAAGATGGCCTAGGCTATAAGAAGATTGCCAAGACCCTGACACTGAGCTGCAGCATGGTGGCCAAGACCATACAGCAGTTTAACAGGACAGGTTCCACTCAGAACAGGCCTCGCCATGGTCGACCAAAGTAGTTGAGTGCACGTGCTCAGCGTCATATCCAGAGGTTGTCTTTGGGAAATAGACGTATGAGTGCTGCCAGCATTGCTGCAGAGGATGAAGGGGTGAGGGTCAGCCTGTCAGTGCTCAGACCATATGCCATACACTGCATCAAATTGGTCTGCATGGCTGTCGTCCCAGAAGGAAGCCTCTTCTAAAGACGATGCACAAGAAAGCCCACAAACAGTTTGCTGAAGACAAGCAGACTAAGGACATGGATTACTGGAACCATGTCATGTGGTCTGATGAGACCAAGATAAACTTATTTGGTTCAGATGGTGTCAAGCGTGTGTGGAGGCAACCAGCTGAGGAGTACAAAGATAATTGTGTCTTGCCTACAGTCAAGCATGGTGGTGGGAGTGTCATGGTCTGGGGCTGCATGAGTGCTGCCGGCACTGGGGAGCTACAGTTCACTGAGGGAACCATGAATACCAACATGTACTGTGACATACTGAAGCAGAGCATGATACCCTCCCTTTGGAGACTGGGCCGCAGGGCAGTATTCCAGCATGATAACGACCCCAAACACACTTCCAAGACGACCACTGCCTTGCTAAAGAAGCTGAGGGTGAAGGTGATGGACTGGCCAAGCATGTCTCCAGACCTAAACTCTATTGAGCATCTGTGGGGCATCCTCAAACGGAAGGTGGAGGAGCACAAGGTCTCTAACATCCACCAGCTCCGTGATGTCATCATGGAGGAGTGGAAGAGGACTCCAGTGGCAGCCTGTGAAGCTCTGGTGAACTCCATGCCCAAGAGGGTTAAGACAGTGCTGGAAAATAATGGTGGCCACACAAAATATTGACACATTGGGCCCAATTTGGACATTTTCACTTAGGGGTGTATTCACTTTTGTTGCCAGCGGTTTAGACATTAATGGCTGTGTGTTGAATTATTTTGAGGGGACAGCAAATTAACACTGTTACACAAGCTGTACACTCACTACTTTACATTGTAGCAAAGTGTCATTTCTTCAGTGTTGTCACATCAAAAGATATAATCAAATATTTACAAAAATGTGAGGGGTGTACTCACTTTTGTGAGATACTGATACTGATATGATCTTGTTTTGAAATGATCTATAAGTCGATGGAAGACAGTTAGAGAAGAATGTACTAAATTCCTTTATTTGTTCCAGAACCTGCATTTATTACCTTTCTACCTATTGCTTTGTTCCCTAGAGCCTTACCAAATTTTATGCTATTGATAGCACAGACCATAACTTTCCCCTCTGTATTTTCCATTTAACAGGAGAGGGATTATAAACCTTATGCAATTCAAATATGCTTTATTTATTTATTTATTTTTTAAGAGGCTTCCCTATGGATAAAATTTTAATCTGACACAGTTATATATGTACACTCAGCTGAAAATATGCATTTCCATTTTTATACTGCTAAATGTGATAAATGCTCTTTGTCTTGTTTCTTGTGGTATCTGGGGCAGAACTGAGTCTGAACCAGGCAGACATACAGGCCTTTAGAAAAGCGAGTTGTAGTTGTGTGAAAGAGATCACAAGAAAATAGAACTGCAATGCATTTGTTAATAAACAGGCTATATACTGTATCTAGTATACTTGCACCAACATTTTATAACTGCTTCACACATCCGTTGACAAGTTTTGGGGGGGGGGGGGTGTGATGTGGCACGACGCGTGAGCGGAGTGCTGCTACTCCCACAAAGAGGTGCATTATTTTCGTATAACAGCATGGTCTAGAGTGTGTTATTCCTCTTACATCACATGGATTTGCCAATGATTATAATGTTAAATTTATTAATGAATGACATGTCGCACATTTGAATGGTTTCTGTTCCTGTTCTCACCTATGTTATAACGGCGATAAATTGTTATTTCCATACCAGTCTCTCTTTCTCTCACTCTCTTTCTGTTCAAACAGAATAAACAGAAAGCATAACGAGACTGAGTGCTTACAACTGAGACTCCTTCCAGAAATGTTAAAATAAATATCTTCTAACAAAAAAAACTTCACCACATCAACGGTTATAAGAAATACTTTAACATGTTTTTAAATCAATTTATTATTATTATTATTAGATTATGTGGAGTATCCACAGTACAAGTCCCTGTGTATGAGCTGTTACTATAGAACAATAAAATATTAGAATGAGCGCATTACTATTAACCTATAATTCATGTTACAGCCGGGACTACCTGTGCTGGTATACGAAAATAATGCACACCTTCTGACCAATCAGATTTGAGCAGTTTCAATCGTGCTGTTGTAAAAATGGTTATAAAACACCGCTATTCTAGAAGCTTGATTTCACTTGTATATGATGTTCCAGTTCTCAGGAGTTACAGAAAGCACTGGAAAGTAGATATCTCATTAGAGACTGGAAATGCATGCACAGAGGCAGATATAGAAAAAGCACTTTTGAAATTACTGCAGTATGCATAACTGGTAATTATGCACACCCATTAGCCCAATTGCATATTTCTAAGGTCAAAAGATATGGCATATGTGCACCAGGTAATGAACACTCTTCGACTGTATATGGAAGTGTAAAGAAATTAAAGTTCTCTGGAAATATGTGCATTATTATATTACAAAATGATATTTTGACCTAATATCTAATGAACATGGAAAATTACCCATGGAAAATTAATATCTTAATAATCCCTGTATACAACAGTAAGCCTACAATTTTATCCATTTCCACTGCAAGCCCAACATTTAATTACCCTAAAAGTCGCATGTACTGGCAAAAATCCAGTACAGATACAGCCTCACTTCCTTTTTGGCGGCTTCGCTGTCAGATTCGTTGGCCCATTACGGACAAACCATTTGGAATATTCAAAATTCTTTTGCTATTTTTTGTGAGGAGTACTGTAAAGATGACGTGCCAAATTTGGTG
Source organism: Ictalurus furcatus (assembly GCF_023375685.1). NCBI lineage: Eukaryota > Metazoa > Chordata > Actinopteri > Siluriformes > Ictaluridae > Ictalurus > Ictalurus furcatus. The sequence goes on along the minus strand of NC_071269.1, from coordinate 15,938,501 downwards.
ATGGTTGGACAAGATTTACAGAAGGAGCAGCGAAAAAACAGTTTTTGACAAAAATCCAAGATGGTCGACAGGAAGTACACTTTAATTTCAGATGTTGGTGTGCATTCACTTAAGCATACTCCAGGAAATTATAGGAAACATGAACTGTGAATTTAGCACAAATTCTTCAAATGACATGAGGGGAAAAATATGAAAGTTGTTACAGTTCTTGACCACAAGGTGGCGCAGTCATAAAACTTACTGGGTACATTCAGGGCATAGTCCTGAAGATACTTAAGATACTGAAGTTTCATGGTGATACGTAAATGCATTGCTGAGATACACTCTCACATCCTGTTTTTTTTACATTTGCCAGTGTGTTATAGGATAATCGTTTGGAATATCAAAATTCCTTGGGTATCTTTTGTTCAGACAGGTCTCAAGATGATGTGAGCCAAATTTGGTGAGAATTGGACAAAACTCGGAGGAGGAGTAGCACAAATGGCAGTTAGATGTAAGCATTTTTAGCATGTTACTGTAACTCTTGAGCAGTGGTCAACAAAATTTTTCATAAAATTGCTTTTTTGATCTTGGTCCTGAAGTGCCTACCAACATTTGTGTTTTTGACGAAATCCAAGATGGTCAGCAGGAAGTACACTTGAATTTCTGATCTTGGCATGCGTTTACTTCAGCAATCCCCAGGGAATTATAGGGAAAAAAAGAACTGTGCATTTAGCACAAATTCTTCAAATGATATAAGAAAAAAAATGTAAGTTGTTACAGTGCTTGAGTACAAGGTGGCACAATCATGAAACTTCTTGGGTACATTCAGGGCATGGTCCTGAAGATTCTCATCAGATTTCGTGATGATGGTGACAGTTTGGTGATGATTGGACAAAATTTATAGGAGCAGCGAAAAAACAGTTTTTGACAAAATCCAAGATGGCAGAAAATCTAATTAGGCGGAAACTGACGTCATAGGGAGAGTTGAGCTCATCTCAACCCAGGGAATGCAGGGATGGCTTTTAAATTTTGGACACACGGTTCAGAAGTTATGATCATAAAGTACTTCCAAATTAGGCCACAATTTGGCCTGATTGTGGCACTGAAGTGTTGGCAATACTTGGCCTAAATTTGTGTACCAGACTTAACAACTTTTTACCTGATGTTTCTGTGGGCTGCCTTAGACACTCTAACCAGAAGAACAAGAAGAGCTAGAATAACAATAAGGTGCCTACGCACCTTCAGTGCTTGGCCCCCTAATTTCTAATACTGTACTATGGTTTATGAACCATGAGCAAGTTAACTTTGGCAGCTTTGTTTTATCCCGGTTGTTTAGCATTGGGTGTTGCAACCAAGCATGTGGGGGCATGAGAATTTTTTTTTGCTGACATTTAATTATAACTGGCCAACACCAAAGTTCAACACCCAAGAGAGCAGAATATTGACTTTGATCAAAGTGTTATGCCCTTTGCTGCCATTGGAGCTGACTTGCAACATTTTAACATTGTTCTGAAAAAATGTAAATAGAAGTGAAGTAATTTGGAAACCTGTGATGTACTAGCATGTATTCCTACCCCATGCCCACTGATCCTGGAATAGTATCCAGATTCAACCCTGATTAGGTTAAAGGGGTTAACAATGAATGAAAGAATCATGCCAAGGTGGCACTGAAAACAATCAGCACACATTTGGGGGCTGGTGTACATTAATTTTAGACCTTGCTAGTGAGTAAGTAGGTTAAATTTAATACAGCGTGATGTTTTTACCTCACAATGTTTGTAAATGATGGAAAAAATCTAAATGGACTGTGCAGTAAAAGTTAGACAGAGCAGTTGACAGTGGAGAGCATCTGCAACACAGCCTCATCACATCACAAACCAGTCCTGATTTTCTGCAGAATTGTTAATGCCCTCACCTGCCACCACTCCCTTTCTCCAGCAGGCACCTTGACTCCATAAGTGTGCAGAGCAAGGTAGAGTGCTGTAATTGCGAGGTGCTGAGGCTGATGGCGCACACACACTGGTCCATGGTAACTGTCTTTGAGCAGGGCCCAAGCTGTTTCAGCAATGGGGGTCCGAGACCAAGCATGACGGTTCAGCAAACTCCGCACGGACAGTAGGTAGTGCAGGAGGTACTGGAAACAGATTTGTACTTAATTAAGACAAAGCAATTATAAACAATGACCGTAAAATTGTTTGGAGAAATTCAGAATCGAAGTCATGATAGAAAAAATATAAAGTAACATTTTCAGTGATCTGCATTACTTTATGAGGATGTTCGAATGACACATGAAAGTTGAGCTGTCTCAGAATGAGGAGTTCACACTGGACTACACTATCTCGCAGCTCCCAGAATTTCTCATCCAGCTCCAGTGGATCACTTCCGAGGCGGAAATATCTGCAGAAGACATAAATGTATGACAAATACCTGGAAGTGTCTTGGCCACAAATTATTGCATTGTTGTTGAGGCTACGATTTATGGCCATGGGGGGCTCAGCCAGAACTTACAGAGCCAGAAAAGACCTGAGGACCGTCACAACACCAGTGACTTCAGTATGTTCTTACATACATGGCATTTCAAGCTTGAAATAAAATGTAATAATATCAGCCATTTCAAAGTTTAAATTCCGTGGCCAAGGATGAAGGTCCAAATGAATGACTTTCACTGTGCCTCAGTAAACCAAAGTTCCCTCAAAGAAGAAATGCATTTTTTTTTACATTTGGTGTATGTTTTTATCTAAAGTAACTTACAACTGTGGTAGAATTTAGTCCGAGGTACAGACAGCTAAACAGGGTAAGCATGCATTCACACCTGAACTCATAACCTTCCTGTCACTAGAATGCACTCGATGCATGATGCTCTTGACCAGGACTTGCATGTACCTGTGACAGACGTTGATAATGTCTCTTGTTCGGAGATGCTGTTCTTCAACTTTGCCCGCAAGATAGATGCAGGACATGGCTACCAAGTATGGCTCGTAGACCTGTAAACTGGCAGTCTGGAAGAACTTGTGGTAGAGTGAACATGCAGTGGCTACAGGAACAGACTGCATACCCAACTTCACTCCTGCAACCAACAACACTAGTTTATATATAAGGCTTACAATGTAACATTATTTCATATACCCCAGCTTTGTTGAATTCTCCGATCTGAATTTTTTTTTAAATAATATTGGCTCTGACAGTAGTTCTCTCTCTAATTCAAAGGTAAGGCTACATTAGCATGCTTATTCTAATATGTTATAATTTCTGTCCTAACTACAGTAGTTACACAAGCACTTCTATAACAGACACTCCACATAATCGAATACTAATAATACAATTATTAAGAAAACATGTTATTTAACAAAGAAAAACATCCAATTGTTGATACAGTTAAGCTTTCTGCTTTAATTCAACATTGATAGAAGGAGTCTGGGTATCAGCACTTTGTAAAGGTCAGTAAGTTTTCCACCATAGGAAAGTCTTCAGGACTGAGAGCTTTGTGGTTTTTCAGCAATATGACAGCCTGCTTTCGTTGTTGTTTTATTATCTAGGGGAGGGAGGGAGAGAGAGAGGGAGAGAGAGAGAGAGAGAGAGAGAGAGAGAGAGTCTGCTGCTGTATGAGCGAGTGATATCAGTAACCAGCTTGTCTAGCAGACGTTCCACAACATTAAACGTAACTATAAACGGATAAAAAGCACAAATTGTCGTTCATGAATAAACCAAACCGTTGGAAACTCGCTGTGGCAGAAGTGAACTAAAACGCATCGTGTTTAATCCCTTGGCACAACGGCACGTTTGTAAACGTAATAACTACTGAATGAATGTCGGAATCAGGTGGTGGAAAGGTGGAATCAGGTACCTGTCTCGATGATGAAGCGACAGACTCGGAAGTGTGTTTTGGTTTCATTACTGGACTCTCCAGCAGCTGTAACGTTATTCTCCACGCCGGTGGCTACGTGTGCAGAGCGTGACGCTTGCATGGTTAACTGGATATGGACACAGAACCTGGATCTGTACAGGAACAAAGACCACGTTTTATTCACTAACTAAATTGTTCGTCTGGAGAGAAGTCTGTGGGAAGATGATGTAGCTTGCTAGCTTGAGTAGTAGTTAAGTCAGAAGTCCTGAGCAGTAAGATACGACATCCGATTTACTTTAACCTAAAAAAACAAACAAACAAACATAAAAACATGCATAAAAAAAACAACTGAACAAAATACAGTTTTGGTTTTTTTTCTGATTTTACTGATAGTATGAGGTTAGATACGCCTTCCGTACATATGAGAAAATGTCTGGGTTGCCAGGTTGTGTGAGTAAAGAAGTTTAACTCTGGCTAATCTAAACCAACCGAAACACACCAGCATCACCAAAACTCGAAAAGTCACTAACACACTCAACACACAAAATCCACTGTATAAAACACAGGTTTTCTCCCCATTTCACACAGCCTCAGAAGCACTTTTCACCTATACACACCTATATAGTAGCATCAGTATACATCGAAGAAGTATTTTAAAAACATTTCCCTAATTCTTCCCTAAAATCGTAATATATTATTAGATACAGTACAATTTTAGAATAATTATGAGAATAAGTAAAACTGTTAACAGACGCAGATCATAAACATTCATACAATAAAAGATCTCGAATTGCTACATTACTTCACTTTCCCACATAATATTTTAATAATATTTTAATCATATTTTAATCAGAACGACGTCACCTACATGCGTAGCCTGTGTATCCATTTACTATACTGTTATTATATGACTAATATGATTTTAAAATGCCAATCTAACGTACGCCTGAAACTTCAATAGCATGCCAATTGTGTCGGGAAAAAAAATGCGTTTCTGGCAACACGAGTCATAAAACAAACTGAAGAGTGTGACGTCACCAGCTTTTCTTACTCGGCTGAAATGCACGATTGCATGTGCGAGTTAGACCGAAACATTTACTTTTGCGCCGCCTGTCGTAAGGAGTGTAGACTTAATTTTGTATCTATTTTGTATATTGATAGTGACATATATTAGTTTTTCAGACAGCAAATACAATAATTATTTTTAAATAACAATGCATTGTTATTAACCTTCTACTGGTCTGTTAGTTGAATATTCAAACAACCCATTATCTAAAGATTTCATTGGTTGATGTGTGTTGGTCCGTTGCTAAGAGACGGCTGCGGTAGGCGAAACTAAAGATGTCGTCGAGTTTCTCCGCAAACCAGGTAGCTAAAATTAATTAACAAAAAATATTTATAATCAGTATCCATTTGGTATTTTTGTGTACGTTCTTTACTTGCTATATATATATATAGTAACGTCCACCGTTATTTGCAGTACGACAGCGCTTTCAAGTCGAATAAACTCCAGAACTGGACCGTACCAAAACAATACAAAGAGGTAAGTTCGCTTAGCCGGTTAAGTTAAATAACTACAACAAGCAAAAATGTAAATACTTGTTTTATATTTGACGATATCCCAATATATTATTTCATTATGTCCTCCTGTATAAGAAATATGTTCTGGCTGTATTTCAGAAACCGTCGCCAGCAGAGGGCCACACTATATTTATAGCCACAGACAGAGGACACCTGCTTCCTGGTGTGAAGGTTTGAAATAAAACCGAATGTAAAAGACACACTTTAAATCAACTAAACACATTTACGTAGACCAGGGGACATCACTTCCAGTCTTGGAAGACAATTTTGTGATCTGCTTAAATACACGTGATTTAACTCACTGGTTAATTACCAGGAAATCATCAAACTGTGCCGAAATCTGGGCTTTCAGGACTAGAACTGATGATCACTGAACTACACGAACACACACAATATTCTGTATGACAGTATTAACACACTGGCAGCTTGGTGGAACAGCAGATAGTGTTGCTGCCTGATAGCTTCAGGGTTCAATGATGAACTCAGGTTACTGTCTGTGAGGTGTTTTTTCCCCCCTCTAGGTTCTCCCATTTCCTCCCCCCTTGCAAAAGCATGCTTGTAGGTGGACTGGCTACTCCAAATTGCCCCTAGGTTTGAAGAGTGCGCATGTGTGTGCATTGTTCAGTGAGATGGATTAGCATCCCATCCAGGGTGTATTTTCTTTCTCATGTCAAGTATTCCTGGAGTAGGCTCTGGATCTCGTATGATCCTGACCACGATAAAGCAGTTACTGAAGATGAATGAATGAATATTATCACATTTTGCGTATTTGTTGTTTTTCCAACGCCTTGCGTCAACACTTTCAGCTTTAACACAGTCTCCTTTCTATTTAATATATTTTTGTCAGCGTGGATATCCTTGGACCTCATTCCAGGGGACGTGGGACTTACCAAGTCATATCCCTCCAGTTCATATTAATCCTACAGCACGCTCACAGGAGGGCCAGCAGCGCCTCAGGGGATGGGGGCAGGTGCAGCACCTGGTTCCATCAGCCTCGGGTAAACTAAATGAAACCAATGAAAACAGCAGGACACCACAGTGTGAGGTGAATATGTGTCCATTTATACTCCTGTTGCCACTGCGAATTTGAGCATTAATTTGAATAATCAGTCTATACTGTTTCAGGGTACTAGTGGTAATGGTCAGCACAAGGGATTTTCTGTGAACATTCCTGCTCCAGATGGACCCGGACTGGAAAGGACCGTATCACAAGCCAGTCAAGTTCAGTCTAGACCAGCAACTCAGCAAAGTCAAGTTCAATCTAGACCAGCAACTCAGCAAAGTCAAGTTCAGTCTATACCAGCAACTCGGCAAAGCCAAGTTCAGTCTAGACCAGCAACTCAGCAAAGCCATGCTGAGCCACAACCAGCCTCTACACAAAGCCAGGCCAAGTCCAGACCACTAACGCAGGCCAGCAAGACCAGCAATCAAGATTAGTAGAGCAGCTAATGTATAAAACAAATAGCTACGAAGCAGTGTAATGGTAGTATGAGGACTTAGAAGAAAATTCAGATCTCCACTTGAAAGAACAAGAATATATATTGAGCCTGTGTTAGAGGTTGTCTTTTGATTTATCACTAAGGTTAAAAATGTTGAATTTACTGGTTCAAATCTGATTTTGTATTTTGACAGTCACAATCTACATACAGTCACAAAACATACTATGTTCTTTAATATAAGCTTAATGATGTTCTCATGCAGTTGAATGACAATGTTTTCATCCTGCTTGTTTTCTGGGTGGAAAAAAGTGAGCAGTTGAGTTAGGAGTCAATAGGATCAGATAAACAATGACTAGACCTACAACAAAAATGGTGTGATATCAAAATGTTTAGGAATAGTTACCATAAATCATGAATGGAAGAAACAAAAAAAGACACTAAAGTGGAAAGGTGTGAAAATAACTTCCTCAGACACATAAATAACCAAAATAAATTAGATGTTCAAGGTGCACATGCACAAACCTTCGTAGTCACCTGTATAAATTTCAAATGTGTAATACATAAAGACTAGTTCAAAATAACTCAACATTGTCATAAATATAGCCAGAGTCTGTCATTTCAACATAATTTATTTATCTAGATAATTTATATGCTGAATGGAAATGTATTACATAAAGCACTAGCACACCTGTAGTCCCTCAGGAACAGAGCATTAACTAATTTCACTAGTCATCGGTAAATCATTTTAATGCCCAGAAGCAAATGATGTAATGCTACCAGCAGCTATAACAACCCATGGGAACATGGACATGTGCTGAGAGTTCTTGTAAGTCACCAGTAGCAGTACTCAAGGATCCTTGTCAAAGCTTCATTCCAGCGGTCTGCTGATTAGAGTATAATCAAGCTGTTACTTTACACTATTACAGTGTGCTCTGTGGATAAAGTAAATGGTAATTGATTTATGATTATTTCAATTCAATTCAATTTTATTTGTATAGCACTTTTTACAATAGACATTGTCTCAAAGCAGCTTTACAGAAATATCAACACGGTATATAGATATTAAAGGTGCAAATTTATCCCAACTGAGCAAGCCACTGAGTAGCGATGGTGGCAAGGAAAAACTCCCTAAGATGTTAAGAGGAAGAAAGCTTGAGAGGAACCAGACTTGGAAGGGAACCCATCCTCATCTGGGTAACAACAGATAGTGTGAAAAAGTTCATTATGGATTTATATGAAGTCTGTTTGGCCTGAGAAGCAGCCGTAGTCCTAGCAATCTGGAATTGGAGTAGATGAGAGCTCCATCCAGAGGTAGGACATCCGAAACGGATCAGGCAGGTCCGGAGAGCAGAGAGGATCAGGATCTCTAGTATTTCCATAAAATCGTGTGTGGCTCGACAGAAGGAGAGGGGATAGAAAAGATTATTAGGATTGTGCTTAGCGTAACAGAAAGTCTAGTCAGGGTAGGCTTGAGTAAACAAATACGTTTTAAGCCTAGACTTAAACACTGACTGTGTCTGAGTATGATTAACTGTATTCTACTCTAGAGCAGCAGTGCATTTGAGAAAGCTCTAGGAGCTATGACAAGTGAAATGCTTCTGGACATTTGATACTCTATTATTAAGGATCCTTTTGGGAAGTTGCCTATAGATTATAACAGATTGCTCCAGATGATACAGACTCGTACAGATATGTTTATATTTAAAAAAAAATAAAATTCTTAAATCACAAAGATCATTACTTTAATTTTAAGCAACTGGGAAATTAGTTGTCAGACTATGATACTCTTATATATTCCAGTGTATTATAACTATTGCTAAACATCTCATACGAAACTACTGTATTAAATAAATATATTAGTGTCTTGCACACATGGTATAAAGAAATAGGTTTTTGGGACACATGCTAATAAGCCAAGATATGTGTACCTATTTATACACACAGATAAAGATAATATAGGTAATTCTGTTTAAACTCTAATTAAATCAGTTGTGGTGATGAATAAATAAATATTAGGTTTATCACAGGTATATCTAATTACCTATACTATAAAGTTCCTAATTACCTGTACTCTAATAAAGGCATAATAAAAAAGAGGTTTATTAACTCATAATTTAAGGTCTACATGTAGGTCTTGTTACATTACTTTATACTTAAGTCCTGCCAAAAAAATTAAAATAAAATAACAACTGGCTGCTTCAAATGGGAGAGAGAGAGAAACAGAAGTACATTCAAATGACCACTTTCTGATATTGCTGGATACAAGAAAAAATGGGGGGGAAAATGCTGTATACCCTCTGTGCGGAGATTACACATTTAAAACACCAACCATTTTACAGCAGTGTTAGGGTTCAGAAATAGATTAGATAGACTAATATTTGAAAATCAGTCCTCATCAGTGTGTACAGATAGTTGGTTGATTTTTTAAAAATTAGAAATACGTCATATTTTTGCATATGGCAAATTTCTGCTTTGGCATTTTTATAGAATAAATATAGCTTAAGTACAAAGATTATAGCAATAATTATATCAATTATATGCAGCAACACTTTCCATGAGACCTGCAATAAAATAATTCACCAAACTTTAACAAATCTACTATAAAATATCTTACTATAAAATAAATCCAACTCACTATTATATGTTATGATGATTAAAAAAAAGAACTTTTAAAGACAGAAATTTGTTAATGGATTGATTTGTCAGCTATTTAGCTTATGCTTATGATTGTCTAACCAAAAGAGCCATCTGGATTTAATGGATATTCCCTATTGTACTTTATAAGAAAAGTACTTTTAGATTAGCCATTTCTAAAATAAAAACCACAAACCTGTGCGAACATGATGAGCTGCACATTTCCATAGCAAGACCAAAAATAGTACACAGTGATAACAGTTTCACGACATCTTTCTGACCAATGTCTGAACTTGTATTGGTTACTTTTAAGTGACCCTCGTCTAATTTGGTAACTTGAGTGGACTGCCATCCTAGTGTTCCTTTGTCTTTTTCTCTGTCTTTGGGTCTTGCTGCTGGATAAGAAGCATTTTTAGGGAGTGCAGACTTTTTGGAAGGAGGGTGAGGGTCTTCCCCAATGTTGACACTCAGGTTGGTGTACAGCGGCTCTAACTCTTTGGAAAGGAACTCATAAGTGAGCGAGTTGAGTCCATCTGACCTCCAATTTAACCTGGTGTGCTTCAACAAGTCAAACCTGTAAGTAAGTCAGAGAAGAGGGATGAGCACATGACGGAGCAGACTTGTAAAACAGAGGCACAAAGAGCTAATATTTGAATCTACAGTGCTGTGAAAAACTATTTGCCCCATCCTGATTTCTTCAGTTTTTGTGTATATCTCATACTAAACAGTTTTAGATCTTCAAATGAAATGCAACTTAAAACAAAGGCAACCTGAGTAAACACACAAAGTTTTTGACTGAAGCAAAAAAAGTTATCCAACACTTATCACCAATGTGAAAAACTAACTGGCCCCTTAAACTTAAAATCAGGTTGGGCCAACTTTAGCAGCAATAACTGCAAGCAAACGCTTCCGATAACTGGAGATCAGTCTTTCACTTACTTCTAGGACAAGGACTTACACCTACGCTTTGGATCATTGTCTTACTGCATAATCCAGTTGCGCTTGAGTTTCAACTTACGGACATAAGACCAGACATTCTCCTTTAGGATTTTCTGGTAGAGAACAGAATTCATGTTTCCCTCAATTATTGCAAGTTGTCCAAGCCCTGAAGCAGCAAAGCATCCCCACGCAATCATACTGCTACCACCATGCTTGACCATAGGTATGATGTTCTTTTTTGTGGAATTCTGGGTTTGGTTTACACCAGATGTAACAGAATCGGTCTTCCAAACAGTTCCACTTTCGACTCATCAGTGAACAGAACATTCTCCCAAAAGGTTTGAGGATCATCAAGGTGTGTTTTGGCAAAATTCAGACAAGCCTTAATGTTCTTCTAGGTTAGCAGTGGTTTTTCCACTGTTCCATAGATGTCATTTTTGCCCAGTGTCTTTCTGATAGTGGAGTCATGAACAGTGACATTTATTGATGCAAGAGAGGCCTATAGGTCCTTTGATGTTGTCCTTGGCTCTTTTTTGACTTCCCAGATGAGTAGTTGCTGTGCTCTTGGAAGAATTTGGAAGGTCGGCCACTTCTGGGAAGGTTCATTACTGTGCTGAGTCATAAAACGTACCTGAAGAGTGTGACGTCACCAGCTTTTCTTACTCGGCTGAAATGAACGATTGCACGTGCGAGTGGGTTAGACCAAACCATTTACTATAGCCCCGCCTGCCGTAAGGAGTGTAGACTTAATTTTGTATCTATTTTGTATATTGATAGTGACATATATTAGTTTTTCAGACAGCAAATACAATAATTATTTTTTTTTAAATAACAATGCATTGTTATTAACCTTCTACTGGTCCGTTAGTTGAATATTCAAACAACCCATTATCTAAAGATTTCATTGGTTGATGTGTGTTGTTCCGTTGCTAAGAGACGGCTGCAGTAGGCGAAACTAAAGATGTCGTCGAGTTTCTCCGCAAACCAGGTAGCTAAAATTAATTAACAAAAAATATTTATAATCGGTATCCATTTGGTATTTTTGTGAACGTTCTTTACTTGCGCTCTATCTATCTATCTATCTATCTATCTATATATATAGTAACGTCCACCGTTATTTGCAGTACGACAGCGCTTTCAAGTCGAATAAACTCCAGAACTGGACCGTACCAAAACAATACAAAGAGGTAAGTTCGCTTAGCCGGTTAAGTTAAATAACTACAACAAGCAAAAATGTAAATACTTGTTTTATATTTGACGATATCCCAATATATTATTTCATTATGTCCTCCTGTATAAGAAATATGTTCTGGCTGTATTTCAGAAACCGTCGCCAGCAGAGGGCCACACTATATTTATAGCCACAGACAGAGGACACCTGCTTCCTGGTGTGAAGGTTTGAAATAAAACCGAATGTAAAAGACACACTTTAAATCAACTAAACACATTTACGTAGACCAGGGGACATCACTTCCAGTCTTGGAAGACAATTTTGTGATCTGCTTAAATACACGTGATTTAACTCACTGGTTAATTACCAGGAAATCATCAAACTGTGCCGAAATCTGGGCTTTCAGGACTAGAACTGATGATCACTGAACTACACGAACACACACAATATTCTGTATGACAGTATTAACACACTGGCAGCTTGGTGGAACAGCAGATAGTGTTGCTGCCTGATAGCTTCAGGGTTCAATGATGAACTCAGGTTACTGTCTGTGAGGTGTTTTTTCCCCCCTCTAGGTTCTCCCATTTCCTCCCCCCTTGCAAAAGCATGCTTGTAGGTGGACTGGCTACTCCAAATTGCCCCTAGGTTTGAAGAGTGCGCATGTGTGTGCATTGTTCAGTGAGATGGATTAGCATCCCATCCAGGGTGTATTTTCTTTCTCATGTCAAGTATTCCTGGAGTAGGCTCTGGATCTCGTATGATCCTGACCACGATAAAGCAGTTACTGAAGATGAATGAATGAATATTATCACATTTTGCGTATTTGTTTTCCAACGCCTTGCGTCAACACTTTCAGCTTTAACACAGTCTCCATTCTATTTAATATATTTTTGTCAGCGTGGATATCCTTGGACCTCATTCCAGGGGACGTGGGACTTACCAAGTCATATCCCTCCAGTTCACATTAATCCTACAGCACGCTCACAGGAGGGCCAGCAGCGCCTCAGGGGATGGGGGCAGGTGCAACACCTGGTTCCATCAGCCTCGGGTAAACTAAATGAAACCAATGAAAACAGCAGGACACCACAGTGTGAGGTAAATGTGTCCATTTATACTCCTGTTGCCACTGGGAATTTGAACATTAATTTGAATAATCAGTCTATACTGTTTCAGGGTACTAGTGGTAATGGTCAGCACAAGGGATTTTCTGTGAACATTCCTGCTCCAGATGGACCCGGACTGGAAAGGACCGTATCACAAGCCAGTCAAGTTCAGTCTAGACCAGCAACTCAGCAAAGCCAAGTTCAGTCTAGACCAGCAACTCAGCAAAGCCAAGTTCAGTCTATACCAGCAACTCAGCAAAGTCAAGTTCAGTCTATACCAGCAACTCAGCAAAGCCAAGTTCAGTCTAGACCAGCAACTCAGCAAAGCCAAGTTCAGTCTAGACCAGCAACTCAGCAAAGCCAAGTTCAGTCTAGACCAGCAACTCAGCAAAGCCAAGTTCAGTCTATACCAGCAACTCAGCAAAGTCAAGTTCAGTCTAGACCAGCAACTCAGCAAAGTCAAGTTCAGTCTATACCAGCAACTCAGCAAAGCCAAGTTCAGTCTAGACCAGCAACTCAGCAAAGCCATGCTGAGCCACAACCAGCCTCTACACAAAGCCAGGCCAAGTCCAGACCACTAACGCAGGCCAGCCAGACCAGCAATCAAGATTAGTAGAGCAGCTAACGTATAAAACAAATAGCTACAAAGCAGTGTAATGGTAGTATGAGGACTTAGAAGAAAAATTCAGATCTCCACTTGAAAGAACAAGAATATATATTGAGCCTGTGTTAGAGGTTGTCTTTTGATTTATCACTAAGGTTAAAAATGTTGAATTTACTGGTTCAAATCTGATTTTGTATATTGACAGTCACAATCTGCATATAGTCACAAACATACTATGTTCTTTAATATAAGCTTAATGATGTTCTCATGCAGTTGAATGACAATGTTTTCATCCTGCTTGTTTTCTGGTTGGAAAAAAGTGAGCAGTTGAGTTAGGAGTCAATAGGATCAGATAAACAATGACTAGACCTGCAACAAAAATGGTGTGATATCAAAATGTTTAGGAATAGTTACCATAAATCATGAATGGAAGAAACAAAAAAAACACTAAAGTGGAAAGGTGTGAAAATAACTCCCTCAGACACATAAATAACCAAAATAAATTAGATGTTCAAGGTGCACATGCGCAAACCTTCGTAGTCACCTGTATAAATTTCAAATGTGTAATACATAAAGACTAGTTCAAAATAACTCAACATTGTCATAAATATAGCCAGAGTCTGTCATTTCAACATAATTTATTTATCTAGATAATTTATATGCTGAATGGAAATGTATTACACAAAGCACTAGCACACCTGTAGTCCCTCAGGAACAGAGCATCAACTAATTTCACTAGTTATCGGTAAATCATTTTAATGCCCAGAAGCAAATGATGTAATGCTACCAGCAGTTATAATAACCCATGGGAACATGGAGATGTGCTGAGACTTCTTGTAAGTCACCAGTAGCAGTACTCAAGGATCCTTGTCAAAGCTTCATTCCAGCGGTCTGCTGATTACAGTATAATCAACCTGTTACTTTACACTATTACAATGCACTCTGTGGTGTAATAAAGTAAATGGTAATTGATGTATGATTAGCTGTATTCTACCCTAGAGCAGCAGTGCATTTGAGAAATCTCTAGGAGCTGTGACAAGTGAAATGCTTCTGGACATTTGATACTCAATTATTAAGAATCCTTTTGTGAAGTTCCCTATAGATTATAACAGATTGCTCCAGATGATACAGACTCATACAGATATGTTTATATTTAATTTAATTAAAAAAAAAAAAAAAAAAACTCTTTAAATCACAAAGATCATTACTTTAATTTTAAGCAACTGGGAAATTAGTTGTCAGACTATGATACTCTTATATATTCCAGTGTATTATAACTATTGCTAAACATCTCATACAAAACTACTGTATTAAATAAATATATTAGTGTCTTGCACACATGGTATAAAGAAATAGGTTTTTGGGACACATGCTAATAAGCCAAGATATGTGTACCTACTTATACACACAGATAAAGATAATATAGGTAATTCTGTTTAAACTCTAATTAAATCAGTTGTGGTGATGAATAAATAAATATTAGGTTTATCACAGGTATATCTAATTACCTATACAATAAAGTTCCTAATTACCTGTACTCTAATAAAGGCATAATAAAAAAGAGGTTTATTAACTCATAGTTTAAGGTCTACATGTAGGTCTTGTTACATTACTTTATACTTAAGTCCTGCCAAAAAAATTAAAATAAAATAACAACTGGCTGCTTCAAATGGGAGAGAGAGAGAGAGAGAAACAGAAGTACATCCAATTGATCACTTTCTGATATTGCCGGATACAAGAAAAAA
Source organism: Ictalurus furcatus (assembly GCF_023375685.1). Classification (NCBI taxonomy): domain Eukaryota; kingdom Metazoa; phylum Chordata; class Actinopteri; order Siluriformes; family Ictaluridae; genus Ictalurus; species Ictalurus furcatus. The sequence continues at coordinate 15,923,459 of NC_071269.1, read as the reverse complement.
TAGAAGAAGAAAAAATGCTGTATACCCTCTGTGTGGAGATTACACATTTAAAACACCAACCATTTTACAGCAGTGTTAGGGTTCAGAAATAGATAGATTAATATTTGAAAATCAGTCCTCATCAGTGTGTACAGATAGTTGGTTGATTTTTTAAAAATTAGAAATACGTCATATTTTTGCATATGGCAAATTTCTGCTTGGGCATTTTTATAGAATAAATATAGCTTATGTACAAAGATTATAGCAATAATTATATCAATTATATGCAGTAACACTTTCCATGAGACCTGCAATAAAATAATTCACCAAACTTTAACAAATCTACTATAAAATATCTTACTATAAAATAAATCCAACTCACTATTATATGTTATGATGATAAAAAAAAAAGAACTTTTAAAGACAGAAATTTGTTAATGGATTGATTTGTCAGCTATTTAGCTTATGCTTATGATTGTCTAACCAAAAGAGCCATCTGGATTTAATGGATATTCCCTATTGTACTTTATAAGAAAAGTACTTTTAGATTAGCCATTTCTAAAATAAAAACCACAAACCTGTGCGAACATGATGAGCTGCACATTTCCATAGCAAGACCAAAAATAGTACACAGTGATAACAGTCTGCTCAAGCACAAGATCACAAAGCTGCATGGTGATGAGAAATAAGAGCAGCATCAATTTAGAGCATTTAGTAGCCTATTACTCCGATACACAGGTGTGCGCTAATATGCTTGTCTGAGATTAAGAACATATGTAATAAGATGCTGACAGAAACTGGTTCTAGAGTGAGAAAAGGCACAAAGAGACAGAACCCACACGTTGGTGTGAAGATTAGCAGTTAACCGCAGGCTGGCTGAATAAGCACACAGGACTAGCACTGGTGCAAGTGTCTCTACAGCACAATTACACATGAGCACATAATTTTCATTAATGCTTATCTCAGTTCACACTCAGATGAGTTCCGTGGCAAGGAGATCGTCAGGAAATGGTACAGCAGAGGTCTGTGCAAATGACACCATGCCACTGTAGACAATCAGTGCAATGATTCAACTTACCCGCAAGCTCACCTCAGTGCAAAACTCAATGATATTAAAGAGAAAACTAAGCAAACGGGCACAGTACAAATCCACTTGTAGTGCCAACGCTTTATGGACTACGTCTATGACATCAAACAATTTCCTGTTTCACGACATCTTTCTGACCAACATCTGAACTCGTATTGGTTACTTTTAAGTGACCCTCGTCTAATTTGGTAACTTGAGTGGACTGCCATCCTAGTGTTCCTTTGTCTTTTTCTCTGTCTTTGGGTCTTGCCGCTGGATAAGAAGCATTTTTAGGGAGTGCAAACTTTTTGGGAGGAGGGTGAGGGTCTTCCCCAATGTTGACACTCAGGTTGGTGTACAGCGGCTCTAACTCTTTGGAAAGGAGCTCATAAGTGAGCGAGTTGAGTCCATCTGACCTCCAATTTAACCTGGTGTGCTTCAACAAGTCAAACCTGTGAGTAAGTCAGAGAAGAGGGATGAGCATATGACGGAGCAGACTTGTAAAACAGAGGCACAGAGAGCTAATATTTGAATCTACAGTGCTGTGAAAAACTATTTGCCCCATCCTGATTTCTTCAGTTTTTCTGTACATCTCATACTAAATAGTTTTAGATCTTCAAATGAAATGCAACTTAAAACAAAGGCAACCTGAGTACACACACAAAGTTTTTTACTGAAGCAAAAACAGTTATCCAATACTTATCACCAATGTGAAAAACTAATTGGCCCCATAAACTTAAAATCAGGTTGTGCCACCTTTAGCAGCAATAACTGCAACCAAACGCTTCTGATAACTGGAGATCAGTCTTTCACTTACTTCTAGGACAAGGACTTACACCTACGCTTTGGATCATTGTCTTGCTGCATAATCCAGTTGCACTTGAGTTTCAACTTACAGACTGAAGACCCGGCATTCTCCTTTAGGATTTTCTGGTAGAGAACAGAATTCATGTTTCCCTCAATTATTGCAAGTTGTCCAAGCCCTGAAGCAGCAAAGCATCCCCACGCCATCACACTCCACCACCATGCTTGACCATAGGTATGATGTTCTACTGGGTTTGGTTTATGCCAGATTTAACAGAATCGGTCTTCCAAACAGTTCCATATTCGACTTACCAATCCACAGAACATTCTCCCAAAAGTTTTAAGGATCATCAAGGTGTGTTTTGGCAAAATTCAGACAAGCCTTAATGTTCTTCTAGGTTAGCAGTGGTTTTTCCACTGTTCCATGGATGCCATTTTTGTCCAGTGTCTTTCTGATAGTGGAGTCATGAACAGTGACATTTATTGATGCAAGAGAGGCCTGTAGGTCCTTTGATGTTGTCCTTGACTCTTTTGTGACTTCCTGGATGAGTAGTTGCTGTGTTCTTGGAAGAATTTGGAAGGTCGGCCACTTCTGGGAAGGTTCACTATTGTGCTGAGTTTTTCCATTTGGAGACAATGACTCTCACAGGTTTTTTGGAGTCCCAGAGCTTTTGAAATAGCTTTGTAACCCTTCCCAGACTGATGCATTTCAATCACCTTCTTCCACCTCATTTGTGGAACTTCTTTCCACTTTTGAATAGTGTGTTACTGGGCAAGACCTTTTAACCAACTTCATGCTGTTAAAAAAGTTCTATTTAAGTGTTGATTTGATTGAGCAGGGTTTGCAGTAATCAGGTCTGGTTGTGTCTAGTCCATCTGAACCCCATTATGAATGCAGTTTCATAGATTTGGGGAATATGTAACTATGGAGCAAATACATTTTCACACCAGCCCAATTAATATTAGATATTTGTTTTGCTTCAGTAAATAACATTATACACAAAAACAGGAGAAATCAGGATGGGGCAAATACGTT